>NC_031480.1:10717-14879 GCF_000006565.2 Toxoplasma gondii ME49 | reverse complement strand
TTTTTTCGATCGCGTCGTGGCAATTGATTGAAGTAGCTAAAAGCCACGTTTTGAATGCATCTGTCAATTGTTAATGCGCACCTTGCTGGCGGCGCATTCCTCGTCGGAGATGGGTTCGTAACAGGAGCGGTTTCGAATTTCTCTTGAGTACTATCACCGCAGAAATGTTGGTGACACCATGGCTATGTATGGCCTGGATTGCCTGCAGCTGTGAAGCAAACCACACGAACACATGCTAGGATGGGGTCGTCTGTCTGCAAATAACCATGAAGAGAATTACCTTTGCTCGGATGTCAACCGTCTCAGATTTTTATGGTACGATCTCTCACACGTAGGGCTGACCTTGGGGCACCGCGCACGCTTTGCTCATTTCTTTCACCGACTGGCAGCACTTCTGCGAGTGCAAAATGTTTCTTTATTTCCGTCACGCAATTTGGTGCTGGTCTGTCAAACACCCAACATCAGTCGCGGTGTGGAAAAAGGTTTGCGGACGGAGGGCAAATATGCTTGTTTCGGCAAAAGAAGCGCTACAGGAGAGAAATCAAATTACCTTGAGGAAAGGCCTTCCTATGCAGAGAGTGGAATTATGAGCTGGTCTGTGAACAGTATCCACGTGAGCACGGTTCTTTGTTGCGCAGTCGGCCTGGCTGGTGTTGAATGATTCAACCGCCTGTCAGCAACCACTGTTTCTCATATCTGCCGGACGTCGATTTCGGAAGTACTCTTGGATGCAGGGGATGAGTGGAAGTGCCACCTTTTACATGGGATGCTGCTCACTTACAATATCTAGGGTGACTCTGTCATGGCACCGCTGCGGCTCCAACATGATCTTTTCATGCAAATACACCGAGCTTTGGATTTATTTGTTACAAAAAACTGTTGAGCTTATCGCGTGGCAGTTGTACGTACCCTCACTCACAGTTAAGCGACTGTAAATCGACGTCAACTTTCTTTGCCACTCCTCGTCGCAGTTTTTGTGATACTGATTTAGTCGAGAACTTAATGTCTATCGTATTTAACCGAAAGAGTAACTTAGAAGCACACAGGGACAATTAACTTTTTTGTACGGTTCAAGTCCACACTGTGCACAACCGGGGATAGTAGGGACTGAGTTCACGAATGCAACACGTTAGGTCGCGAACGGGACGGAATGATTGACATGTGGACTTCTGACGATGGGCAACGGAAATTTTGACAGCGAACAGGACGGGTACAGCACCATGGAGGAAGGCCGTGACAAAAGGAAACCCGAGAGGTACTGCTGTAGAAATGTCGTCGCCTTGTCGACGAATTGTCATGACGGTGTGAGAGACAGGGGGTTCATGCGCGAACGCATGAGACGGGTTTGAACGACTATCATTTTCTGGTGTCTCTGCGGTACGTTGGGGCGTGTCCAGGCGCGAGATGTAAGTGGGGACGAAGGGGCGTGCGGTCGAGTTCCCGCGAATGACAGTAGCACACCGTGTAGAGACTATCGATGATGGAGACACATTGATGAGGTGTTGTCGGCCGTCGGTCGAGGCTGTGGGTGGGCGCTGGAGGCACGATCAGTACGCGTTGAAGGCGGCTGATGTCCGGTGCCGGTCTGGCACGGAGTGTCGACGTGTTGCGTGTGGCGGCGGCGCACGTTTCGGGAGGGTGTCAATGAAGGTCTGGGTTCCGTGGAGACGCGGTGGAGACGTGCGTCGCTGTGTGTCAGTGCGCCAGTCTATCGCGGCGTGGCTTCACTTGCACAGAAAAAGGAGGTAGGAGCGGAATAGAGAAGGTATTTGTTTGTGTTTCGACGGGGCCGCCACACAGTTCCATGGCTACGGGTGAAGGGGACCGGGCGATGACATGTTTCGAGGTGGGGGCAGCGCGACCGCGTGTTGTCCGTGAGAGGAATGATGGTCCGTGGCCTTAGAGAGGGGTCCGAGTCCGTTCGTTCGCGAGTAGGCAGGCTGCTGCTTGGGGCGGCCCAGTTGGTTCGAGACGTCGAGACGGTGTGAGAGACAGGGGGTCCATGCGCGAACGCGTGCGATGGGCTTCACTGACTATCATTTTCGGGTGTCTCTGTGGTACGGTGTTGGGTGTCCAGGCGCCAGAGGTAAGTGGGGACGAAGGGGCGTGCGGTCGAGTTCCCGCGAATGACAGTAGCACACCGTGTAGAGACTAGCGATGATGGAGACACATTGAGGAGGTGTTTTCGGCTGACGTTCGGGGTCGTGGGTGGGGAGAGGAGGAACGATTAGTAGGCGATGAAGGCGCCTGAGGTCCGCTGCAAGTGTAGCACCGGTGTCGACGTGTTGGGTGTGGCGGCGCCACATGGTCCGGCCGTTGTATGGTATGCGACTCGTCGCGTACATGCGCGGATGGGTCACAGGTTGTTGGTTGTGTGTCGTTATGCAGTCTGTCTGGGAGATGGTCGGGCGTATTGCCCAGGGGCGGGAGGTAAGAGAGCAAAAGGATGTGCGGGCGTGTGGTGTGTCTCGTGGCAACTGCCGCACCACGTAGCGTCGAGACTACGGCTGATGGGGTCACCGCGAGGAAGTGTAGTTAGCTGGCAGCGGCGCCACTCTGCGTGCGGCATGTCCATGCTAGATTGTCGGCACGGGGGCTCCCTAGAAGCCCGCCGGCACTCGGGCACGCACTGTCGACTCCTTGCGCGTGGCGCCGCCACAGATGTGAAGAGGTGACAGTCTGGGGTACCATTTGAGATAATCTCGCTGCGTCGCCTGCTACAGTCTGTCTCATTGTCTGGTAGATTCTTGCTGTGGCGATGGGTGTACAGGAAGGGAATATAAGGGAGAGCGATGCAGCATCTTTTATCTTTGGCGGCGAATACGACCCCGTGGAGAAACGACAACTTGTACCCGATACTCGATGACGTGTTGTCGGTATCCTTCAGAGAGTGAGTATCCAGCCTGGGATGCGTGGGCCAATCCAGTTGCGGAAGCGACGATCCGAGTTCACTCGTTTCGGAATACGCCGCTTGTGGCGTGTGGCGGCCCCACATGGCCCTGCCTTTTTCCTGTATGAGTCTCGTCGCGTACCTGCGCGGATGGGTGAGGGGTTATTGGTTGTATGTCGTTGTGCAGTCTGTCTACGAGATTGTTGGGCGTTCTGTTCAGGCCCTGGAGGTAAGGGAACAAAATGATGCTGGGGCATGTCGTGTGTCTCGAGGCAACTGCCGCACCACGTAGCGTCGAGACTACTGCTGATGGGGTGACCGCGATGAGGTGTTGTTAGCTGGCAGCGGCGCCACTCTACGTGCGGCATGTCCATGCTAGATTGTCGGCACGGGGGCTCCCTAGAAGCCCGCCGGCACTCGGGCACGCACTGTCGACTCCTTGCGCGTGGCGCCGCCACAGATGTGAAGAGGTGACAGTCTGGGGTACCATTTGAGATAATCTCGCTGCGTCGCCTGCTACAGTCTGTCTCATTGTCTGGTAGATTCTTGCTGTGGCGATGGGTGTACAGGAAGGGAATACAAGGGAGAGCGATGCAGCATCTTCTACCTTTGGAGGCGAATACGACCCCGTGGAGAAACGACAACTTGTACCCGATACTCGATGACGTGTTGTCGGTGTCCTTCAGAGAGTGAGTGTCAGGTCTGGGATGCGTGGACCAATCCAGTTGCGGAAGCGAACGATCCGAGTTCACTCGTTTCGGAATACGCCGCTTGTGCCGTGTGGCGGCCCCACATGGCCCTGCCTTTAGCGGCAGGCAACATCGACTGTCAGCCGCAAGTGATTTCCCGTATGAGTCTCGTCGCGTACCTGCGCGGATGGGTGAGAGGTTATTCGTAGTGTGTCGTTGTGCAGTCTGTCTACGAGATTGTTGGGCGTATTCTTCAGGAGGTGGAGGTAAGAGAAGAAACGGACGCGCGGGCGTGTTCTGCATTTCGAGACACGTGCCGGGCCACGTAGAGAGTACAGCTGATGGGGTGACCGCGAGGAGGTGTCGTTAGGTCGCAGTGGAGGCAATGTGCGTGCGGCATGTCCATGTTGCGTTTGCGGCGGGGCCACCAGCCAGAGGTCCGACATCACTCTGGCACGAACTGCCGACGTGTTGCGTTTGGCGGCGCCACAGGTTGCGGGGTGGGATGAGGGGGTGGGGGTGGTGGATGGAGGGCCGGGTGAGAAGTGCGTCGCTGTGTGTGATTGGCGGCTGATTTTCCGGC
>NC_031480.1:0-9238 GCF_000006565.2 Toxoplasma gondii ME49 | reverse complement strand
TGCCGCAGGTGGCAGCCAGAGGTCCGACGTCGCTCTTGCACGAATTGTCGACGTGTTGGTGTGGCGGCGCCACATGGTCCGGCCGTTGTATGGTATGTGACTCGTCGCGTAAATGCGCGGATGGGTGAGAGGTTACTGGTTGTGTGTCGTTATGCAGTCTGTCTGGGAGATGGTCGGGCGTATTGCCCAGGGGCGGGAGGTAAGAGAGCAAAAGGACGCGGGGGCGTGTGGCGTGTCTCGTGGCAACTGCCGCACCACGTAGCGTCGAGACTACTGCTGATGGCGTCACCGCGAGGAAGTGTTGTTAGCTGGCGGCGGAGGCGCTGTGCGGACGGGACGACCATGTTTCATTTGCGACACAGATGCTCGGCGAGGTCCGACATCACTCGGGCACGATCTGTCGACGTGTTGCGTCTGGTGGCACCACAGCTGTCAGGAGGTTGTAACAGTCTGGGGTACGTTGTAAGACATTATCGCTGTACAGCCTGCCGCAGGCTGTGTCAATGTCAAGTGCTTTCACGCCGTGGCAACGGCTGTACAGGAAGGGAATACAAGGGAGAGCGATGCAGCATCTTCTACCTTTGGAGGCGAATACGACCCCGTGGAGAAACGACAACTTGTACCCGATACTCGATGACGTGTTGTCGGTGTCCTTCAGAGAGTGAGTGTCAGGTCTGGGATGCGTGGACCAATCCAGTTGCGGAAGCGAACGATCCGAGTTCACTCGTTTCGGAATACGCCGCTTGTGCCGTGTGGCGGCCCCACATGGCCCTGCCTTTAGCGGCAGGCAACATCGACTGTCAGCCGCAAGTGATTTCCCGTATGAGTCTCGTCGCGTACCTGCGCGGATGGGTGAGAGGTTATTCGTAGTGTGTCGTTGTGCAGTCTGTCTACGAGATTGTTGGGCGTATTCTTCAGGAGGTGGAGGTAAGAGAAGAAACGGACGCGCGGGCGTGTTCTGCATTTCAAGACACGTGCCGGGCCACGTAGAGAGTACAGCTGATGGGGTGACCGCGAGGAGGTGTCGTTAGGTCGCAGTGGAGGCAATGTGCGTGCGGCATGTCCATGTTGCGTTTGCGGCGGGGCCACCAGCCAGAGGTCCGACATCACTCTGGCACGAACTGCCGACGTGTTGCGTTTGGCGGCGCCACAGGTTGCGGGGTGGGATGAGGGGGTGGGGGTGGTGGATGGAGGGCCGGGTGAGAAGTGCGTCGCTGTGTGTGATTGGCGGCTGATTTTCCGGCGTGGCTGCTCGTTGACAGGAAGCGAAAGTGAGCGAGAATGAGAGAGCGGGTTTCGTATTTCGACTCGGACGTCAGACCATGCAGAGACTGCACGTGATGGAGGTTACGTGTTGAGGGTTTGTCGGCTCGCGTCGGAAGCGCTGTGTGGGCGGTGTAGCGATGTGTAGGTTCCGCCGCAGGTGGCAGCCAGAGGTCCGACGTCGCTCTTGCACGAATTGTCGACGTGTTGGGTGTGGCGGCGCCACATGGTCCGGCCGTTGTATGGTATGTGACTCGTCGCGTAAATGCGCGGATGGGTGAGAGGTTACTGGTTGTGTGTCGTTATGCAGTCTGTCTGGGAGATGGTCGGGCGTATTGCCCAGGGGCGGGAGGTAAGAGAGCAAAAGGACGCGGGGGCGTGTGGCGTGTCTCGTGGCAACTGCCGCACCACGTAGCGTCGAGACTACTGCTGATGGCGTCACCGCGAGGAAGCGTTGTTAGCTGGCGGCGGAGGCGCTGTGCGGACGGGACGACCATGTTTCATTTGCGACACAGATGCTCGGCGAGGTCCGACATCACTCGGGCACGATCTGTCGACGTGTTGCGTCTGGTGGCACCACAGCTGTCAGGAGGTTGTAACAGTCTGGGGTACGTTGTAAGATATTATCGCTGTATAGCCTGCCGCAGGCTGTGTCAATGTCAAGTGCTTTCACGCCGTGGCAACGGCTGTACAGGAAGGGAATATAAGGGAGAGCGATGCAGCATCTTCTACCTTTGGAGGCGAATACGACCCCGTGGAGAAACGACAACTTGTACCCGATCCTCGATGACGTGTTGTCGGTATCCTTCAGAGAGTGAGTGTCCGGCCTGGGATGCGTGGGCCAATCCAGTTGCGGAAGCGACGATCCGAGTTCACTCGTTTCGGAATACGCCGCTTGTGGCGTGTGGCGGCCCCACACGGTCCTGCCTTTTTCCCGTATGAGTCTCGTCGCGTACCTGCGCGGATGGGTGAGCGGTTATTGATTGTGTGTCGTTGTGCAGTCTGTCTACGAGATTGTTTGGCGTATTCTTCAGGAGGTGGAGGTAAGAGAAGAAACGGACTCGCGGGCGTGTTCTGTGTCTCGAGGCAACTGCCGCACCACGTAGCGTCGAGACTACTGCTGATGGGGTGACCGCGAGGAGGTGTCGTTAGGTGGCAGTGGAGGCACTCTGCGTGCGGCATGTCCATTTTGCGTTTGCGGCACAGGTGCTCGCCAGAGGTCTGACGGCACTCTGGCACGATTTGTCGACGTGTTGGGTGTGGCGGCCCTTCATGGGTCGGCTGGTACGTGGAAGGAGTGTCGTCGGGTGCATGCGCGAATGTGTGAGACGTTATTGGCTGTGTGTCTTTGTGCAGTCTGTCTGCGAGATGGTTGCGGTTGTTGTTCAGAAGCGGACAGTAAGAGACGAAACGGACGCACGGGGGTGTTCTGCATTTCGCGGCAACTGCCGCACCACGTAGAGACCATTGCTGATGAGGTCACCGCGATGAGGTGTTGTTAGCTGGCAGCGGCGCCACTCTACGTGCGGCATGTCCATGCTAGATTGTCGGCACGGGGTACTCCCCAGGAGCCCACCGGCACTCGGGCACGCACTGTCGACTCCTTGCGCGTGGCGCCGCCACAGATGTGAAGAGGTGACAGTCTGGGGTACCATTTGAGATAATCTCGCTGCGTCGCCTGCTGCAGTCGGTCTCATTGTCTGGTAGATTCTTGCTGTGGCGATGGGTGTACAGGAAGGGAATATAAGGGAGAGCGATGCAGCATCTTTTATCTTTGGCGGCGAATACGACCCCGTGGAGAAACGACAACTTGTACCCGATACTCGATGGCGTGTTGTCGGTATCCTTCAGAGAGTGAGTGTCCAGCCTGGGATGCGTGGGCCAATCCAGTTGCGGAAGCGACGATCCGAGTTCACTCGTTTCGGAATACGCCGCTTGTGGCGTGTGGCGGCCCCACATGGCCCTGCCGTTTTCCCGTATGAGTCTCGTCGCGTACCTGCGCGGATGGGTGAGAGGTTATTGGTAGTGCTTCGTGGTGCAGTCTGTCTGCGAGATTGTTGAGCGTTCTGTTCAGGCCCTGAAGGTAAGAGAAGAAAAGGATGCTGGGGCGTGTGGTGTGTCTCGTGGCAACTGGCGCGCCACGTAGAGACTACTGCTGATGGGGTGACCGCGATGACGTGTAGTTAGCTGGCGGCGGAGGCGCTGTGCGGGCGGGACGACCATGTTTCATTTGCGACACAGGTGCTCGCCAGAGGTCCGGCGTCGCTCTGGCACGAATTGTCGACGTGTTGGGTGTGGCGGCGCCACATGGTCCGGCCGTTGTATGGTATGTGACTCGTCGCGTAAATGCGCGGATGGGTGAGAGGTTATTAGTTGTGTGTCGTCGTGTAGTCTGTCTGGGAGATGGTCGGGCGTATTGCCCAGGCGCGGGAGGTAAGGGAGCAAAAGGACCCGGGGGCGGGTGGTGTGTCTCGTGGCGTCTGCTGCACCACGTAGCGTAGAGACTACTGCTGATTGGGTCATCGCAATGAGGTGTGGTTAGCTGGCGGCGGACGCGCTGTGCGGGTGACATGTCCACGTTCCATTTGCGGCGCGGCCGCCAGCCATTGGTCGGACATCACTCTGGCAGGAACGGACGACGTGTTGCGTTCGGGGGCGCCACAGGCGTCGGGATTGTCTGGTTGTCTGGCGGACATGGAGGAACGGGTGAGACATGATTCGCTGTATGCATTTGTTTTGGGCCTTCGCGGCTTGGCTGCATATGTACAGGACGGGGACCTAATGGAGACTAGAAATGGTGCTTTGCGCTTCATCGGGGGCATTACATCATGCAGAGTACAGGTGGTGAACGTTACGCGATGACGTGTTTCCGACACGCGTCAGAGGCTGCGTGTCTGTCCTGCGATGCGCGATAACCTTTACCGATGTCTGATATCCATGCTCATTCGTTCCCGAATTCGCTACTTGCTGTTCGTGGCGGTGCCACATGTTTCGGTATGGTGTGACAGTAATCGGCTAACGACACTACACAGAGAAATACCAGGATGTTGCGAGGACGCGAAATTGGTGTGCTGCGCAGCCCTGGCGTAGTTGAGGCTAACTGTTCACTGTCTTGCACTTCGTAATGAACAAGTCACATGCAGAAATTTTCAAGGTCTGCTTTCAAAGCCACCTTTGTTCGTTTCATGGATCGTTATTTCTTCATCGATATTCGGATGTATTGTCGGTTGGCTTTGCTAGTCTCATTAGCAGTTTGCCATTCTGTGTATGCGTGGTTTCAACAAATGGTGGCACACACGAAACGGAGAGGAATCAGGATTCGTCGCGGGTGTGGTTGAGATGACAGCTCCCATTAGCCGCCTGCTCCAAGCTTTTTCCCGCACGCGGAGTTCGTCACTCGCTGTTGTGAGGATTCTCTGTGTCTCATGAATTTTCTCAGTAGGACGTTCTTGTCCAGACAACCCGGTGTCGTTCGTGCCTGTGCTTTTACCTACCGACCCGTCGAGCGTTGGCATAGCTAGGGAGTGTTATGCACCGGGCCTGTTCACTGCTGCATGCAGAAGGTTAAGCCGACATGCTGTTCCCAGGTTTTGTTCTGCGTCCGACGTGTTCGCTGTGCCGGTGTGTGAATAAATATTCGCGGCGATATGTCCACCATAATGAAGAAGATAGAAACATCATCTGTGACCGTGCCCTCTTGGCGACTGACTATAATTTGTATGGTGCCAGGCGCGTCGGATGGGGTTGTCGAGCCGTAGCTTATGCTCCATCACGCAGGGGACGCCGGTTACGAGTCGCAATGCGCGTCCGCAGAGTCCGACTGTCTTCACTCGACCATGTGGTCGCCTGTCCGCGTCCGGAAACAGACGGCAGGCAACGGATGGTGGGAGAGACACGGATGTGACAACTATGGTGAAGACTGCTGCGTACCAGTGCGTTCTCTACGAGTACGACGGCGGGAAACGTGATGCGCTAGGGAATCAGAGTATGGCGCTGCCCCGAAGTTGGTGCTGGAATCGCATGGGTGAAGAACATGTGAATAGTAGTCGATGCTCGGCGTGCTTGCGGTTGACAACATCCTGTCGATGACCGGGGGACCACGAACAAGGAAACTCACACATAGGAGCTTGTGGTGCAAAGACTGGAGCACGCCAAGCTATTCTCGGCAAATTACTGGATTGATATGAGTATGTCATGCATGCCATCGCACGGCGCTGCATTAATTGAAAACCGAGACGGCCGCTGCTGACGAACAAGATATTGGCGGACTGACGGGATGAGCCTGTCAAAAACGAACGTGTGTCATATTTGTGTTCCTTCATGGTCAGTGGCTGAGAAGGTGGTGCGCAGAACAGAAGCAGAGAGGTTGGTTTCTGGACAACGAGAAGCCGTGGGGTTGCAAGGAGGACTTGGCATTTTTGTTGCAGACGGAAATGGATTGTTGAGGGTTGTGGCCCACCTGAATGATCTGGGTGTTTGGGACAGTCCGTTGGACCTCGCCTGTTCGCACCCTAGTATGCAATAGGAGATGCCACCTGTCGTTATGAAATGGCTGAATGGTGTCCACTTTTAGCAATTGGAAGTAAGGCACCGTGGCAGAAACGACAGCGATGGTTGATATCTCCCTTGACTCTGGAGCTTGAGCGGTAGCACGAGAAAGGCATGGCGTTTGTGTTTCAGTATGTGGATGGTGGCAGAAGGCGCAGGGCGCTGCTACAGTGCGTGAATGCTCAGTGCGTTGTAGATTGTTGGCGATGGCATGCACCCTGATGGCGATTTGCACTGTAGACGGTGGCTGGAGACGCGGTTCAGTTTTGAGATCACCTAGTGTCACAACGTTTGAGGATACCATGTACACATGGATATGAATATCAGACGAAAATACTGGCAGCAGACTCCCCAGTGTGGCTGACATTTTCTCTGCTGCAGCTGTTGTAGCGGGCAGCCGGTGCATTACCAAGGCAATTATGCCACAGGACAAGCTGTTCCAGAGCACAGGGCACACGCCGGCGCCTCTACTGTTTACGTGGGATGCCCTTCTCGTTCAGAAAAGGCAAGAGGCGACCGTCGTCGGTGACCAAATGCAGCGTACGGTTTCACACGTTTCTCCTATGCGATGAGCTCGTTTCTTCATGTCATATGTTTACGTATGTGTCATCTCTATCTCGTGGCAATACCATTGACCAACCAGCAGGTGTGTAGCAACTTCGTTTGCGATGATTGTTACCGTCGATCGCTGCATCATGTATGCGTGTCCCACCATGTGCGTTTCCTGGGGTGTGTTTGTGTACCGCATGTTTCCCGTGTGCGGAATCGTTACATCGACACAGTTTGGGATTCCACTGTTACACACGGTGTGGTGTTACAGGCATCGATGTTTACCGCAGTAAGTTCATTGGATAGCTTCCTGCGCCATATCCGCCGGGGCAGGTTTTGGTTGTGTGTGGGGACTATGTGCGTGGCTAGACAGACGTTGCCGCAAGCAAACGTCAACCATGTGGGTTATGGGACTATTTCACAGGTGCCCGCGTCCAACACGATTGAACCCGTAGTGGTGAGCGGTGTCAAGGTACGTGGCCTGTGGTCCAGCCACCCGACGTCTTGTCTCTCAGAAGGTCTCTCGTACCAGCAGTTCTTCCGTACAAGATAATATACGTCTCATGGTGCCCTAAAGCATCTTTGCCTGTCCTGGCTCAGTCCCGGCACGAGTTGTCCACGGCTTTACACTGGCTCTCACCGTGATAGGCAGCAGTCCGGAGCGTGTGTACCACCGTGGTGAGGAGTGTGGCGGAGGAGCCAGGTGAGGTGCGGAGCGTCGGAGCGTCCTGCGCGTATGCAGCGGGGATGGAACCAGACGCAACAGTGCGCCAATAGCAGCAACAGGACCAAAGTGGGTTTGAAATTTTGCGGTTGCGAAGTGTGTGACTAGATGTGCAAACTCAGCTTGAGCTTGGTCGAACACAAAAATCCATCAGTTCCCTTTGAATCATATTCAGCGTGCGTTAATGATAATGTCGCTGGATGCTGAATGGCAGCATTCCTTGGTTTCGCCCGAAGTGCCATGCGGTGGTGTGGCACATTGGATCGGAGACACGAGGTCGACACGAAATGCTGGGGAAGAAAGTGTTGTTATTGCGGATGACCTCCCGCAGCTGGACGCCTGTGGCGCATGTGTCGTTCTCTCACCTACCACCCGGGAAGGCGTGTGTCAAATGACGGAGGCGAAGGACGCTGGTCGCCACCAAGAAGCGTCTGTGGTGCAGGCCCACGTCGTAGCCGCTGTCGAAGGGGATCTGGAATCTGTTGTAGTTGGGGCCGACGAGCGCTTCATCACCATGAGGGATACGGGATACTCTCTTTAATTTGCTCGCCTATTGAAATTGCCGCGGTAGTGATCAATTCGATTTTGAACAGTAATACGTTAAAAATCGCTTCCAGGCCGTTACAGTAGACAGCTCTGATACTGTGGGGAAGGGTCATGCAATGCCTACAGTCTAATATGAGTAGATGAGCATCCAGACGCGGAGAGCGCCTCAGCCTTTACGACTGACCAAATACCAAGTGGAGTAAGAGGACTACTGCGCCGCTGCTGCCGTTGGTGTGGAGAACCTTTGCGTGGACAGCGGACGTGCCAACCTCCGCCTCCGTTAAGAGGAATTCTGCTCAGAAGGGCGCAGTTCGTATCTTGCTGCTTCCGCCATCTCAGTACCATGTGGGAAAGGTGGATCTCTCATAACTTTTGGTTATGTGTTCTTACTGCGACTGTTTAGGCACGTGAAGCAACCCCTAAACCCTAAACAAATTTGCTTGTACTTGCAAGCACGAGAAGAGGAGATATCCAGACGGAAAGAGTGGCTGAACCGCTAGGTGAAGCAGCGATTGAGACTGAGCAACGCTTAATGTCTGTCCTGGTGGATTGCCAGTGGCTCATCTTCGTCGCTGACGTCGCTAGCCGGCACTGAACGAAAACATCGAGGAGGAGGACGTGGGGTTGGTCACCATGGAAAATAGGAGGAATTACAGGAAGGTAGATTTACTCTGCATTCTGTCGTGAAGGACAACGTCATAAGAACTGGCATCCTTCGAAAGCATGTGACCGTTTTTATCTCTGGTAGCATTCTGTTTACACATGTCCGCGTAGAATGAAGAAGAAAAAGAAGAGCGCCTTTTATTGCGTGTGTATGGCTGTACAGTAAAACATTTCCCGTATATTTTCTGCTGTGTATGTGAATCTGTTCTTATTTTTGTTCTCTGATGGTCAAAAAAACACAGACTAGTGATACAGCGAGAAAATGCTCTGCTTGGCTGTTAGGGGACGGCCAGTGCACACGTGGCGACTCTCATGTCTGCCCGCGTCGTCGCCCACGTCTGCCGTCTGCCCAAAAGGGAGGAACTGTTATAGGAAAGCGGAAGGCAGTAAAGCGCAAGTCAACAATCTTTAACAGGGTACTGTATGAGTCATTCAGTCTAGTGAATTTCCACAACTGTTTCCAGCTTGTGTCGGCTACTTCACCGACTGCATATACTCGCACACATCTCATATTTCGCGTCAGGAACTTTGTCATAACGCGAACATCTGTAATCACACACGTAGACACCTCAATAGCGCTGTTCACTGCGAAGAAACATGAACGCGGTTATTCTAGGTAGGTGACTTACTTTTTGTGGGCGGTCTCTGGCAGATGATTGCCCAAAGATAGATGCAGTAGCTCGCCTTCAGTGCGTGAGCGCGATTTTTACAAGTGGCTGCTTTTACTTGTGGGGGCCGAATTTTTTGATCCTGTTCGCAGTCCATCAGAAACCGATGTATCCCTGAACAAGACAACTGAGATATCACCAACAAGAAAAACCCGTACGCTAGAGGAGCCACAGCCGGTTGCCAACTGCACTATGCGACGTTTAGGCTGCTTGTCTGCGGGATTCAGGGTTATATGTTGTTTGCAGCAACGAGCATTCACATATAAAGCCAACGCAA
>NC_031479.1:6540884-6623461 GCF_000006565.2 Toxoplasma gondii ME49 | reverse complement strand
AGAACCCTAACCCTAAACCCTAAACCCTAAACCCTAAACCCTAAACCCTAAACCCTAAACCCTAAACCCTAAACCCTAAACCCTAAACCCTAAACCCTAAACCCTAAACCCTAAACCCTAAACCCTAAACCCTAAACCCTAAACCCTAAACCCTAAACCCTAAACCCTAAACCCTAAACCCTAAACCCTAAACCCTAAACCCTAAACCCTAAACCCTAAACCCTAAACCCTAAACCCTAAACCCTAAACCCTAAACCCTAAACCCTAAACCCTAAACCCTAAACCCTAAACCCTAAACCCTAAACCCTAAACCCTAAACCCTAAACCCTAAACCCTAAACCCTAAACCCTAAACCCTAAACCCTAAACCCTAAACCCTAAACCCTAAACCCTAAACCCTAAACCCTAAACCCTAAACCCTAAACCCTAAACCCTAAACCCTAAACCCTAAACCCTAAACCCTAAACCCTAAACCCTAAACCCTAAACCCTAAACCCTAAACCCTAAACCCTAAACCCTAAACCCTAAACCCTAAACCCTAAACCCTAAACCCTAAACCCTAAACCCTAAACCCTAAACCCTAAACCCTAAACCCTAAACCCTAAACCCTAAAACCCTAAACCCTAAACCCTAAACCCTAAACCCTAAACCCTAAACCCTAAACCCTAAACCCTAAACCCTAAACCGTAAACCGTAAACCCTAAACCCTAAACCCTAAACCCTAAACCCTAAACCCTAAACCCTAAACCCTAAACCCTAAACCCTAAACCCTAAACCCTAAACCCTAAACCCTAAACCCTAAACCCTAAACCCCTAAAACCCCTAAAACCCTAAAAACCCTAAACCCTAAAAACCCTAAACCCTAAAAACCCTAAACCCTAAAAACCCTAAACCCTAAAAACCCTAAACCCTAAAAACCCTAAACCCTAAAAACCCTAAACCCTAAAAACCCTAAACCCTAAAACCCTAAACCCTAAAACCCTAAACCCTAAAACCCTAAACCCTAAAACCCTAAACCCTAAAACCCTAAACCCTAAAAACCCTAAACCCTAAAAACCCTAAACCCTAAAAACCCTAAACCCTAAAAACCCTAAACCCTAAAAACCCTAAACCCTAAAAACCCTAAACCCTAAAAACCCTAAACCCTAAAAACCCTAAACACCAGCCACAACTCTATCAATGATACACCATGTGTTGCTTTCCACTTTTCCCTCCTACAATGCAAACGTTTTTTCTCAACGGCTGTCTCCGGTTCTTCCCAGACATTCCATTGTAGCGTGTCGGACGTAGGCCGAAATGGTAGTACCGGCCGGTAGGTTAGAGGGACCCATATATATTGTCCCCTACCCCATGAAAAATATCCCTCTTCAGTGATGGACGCAACGTGCGGTGGCTTCTGCGAAATAGACTGGTACGCATCCCGAGGATAATCGCACTGCATTATGGGGACAACCACATCATCATCCCACACATGTCACTCGTCCGTTTCCGCTTTTTACACAGAAGTAAAAGGTCCGATTGCTACCGGATCCAACGCAAACAATGCTCCTATCTTTTTCGGCGCCGAAACAATAGCTCAGATATAGAAAAACGGTGACCTGCCATTCGTTGTACGATGCTGGAGTGCGCTTTTTTTCTCACGGCGAGCCGGCGAGCTGCCATCGACCAACGCTACCAACGTGGTCAGATTCTACTGTCTTTGTGGCAGTAACGAAATCCCCGGAAAGTTCCGGAGCAAATGGGGGCTTGATGTAGTTGCGAAAGGCAGTCTTTTGTGCCAGCAGAATCTCTCATGCGCCGTCAGTCCACGCACGTCACCGCGTACAATCTTCACGAACGCACGAAGGGAAATACTCCAGTCAATAGTTAGTGACAGAAGCTACGGAATATCAATATCTAAGGGCAAACGGCCGCCAGGTCCCGCTCCATAACAATGAAGCAATCTGGATTGTTGCATGCGAGTCGAACATGAAGCATTTTGCCCTTTCATCGCTGAAGCATACATTTTCCGACAATATCCCCCAACCTCTATTTCTACAGTTGGAAGCTCGACATCACAGTCACAAGAATATAGAAACACGGGGCCCGAACAACAGATGAGTACTGATATCCCTCTTTCCGGCTAACATTTCAGACCAAAGCGTTTCTGCGAGTAGCTTCCTTGTTTAAAGAGGTCCCCGGAAAGTAATCAGCTTGTCTCTGCCGTGACATACAGTAAAGGTAGCTGATCGCCAGCAGCATACGAGTACATTGACTTTCAGTCAATTCCTGATGTTTGCTGAGGTGTGCTTAATGGTAAGTCGTGACATCTGTTTGTGTACTGCTCAATTGCCCGTTACCTAATGCTGAAGTAACGCTATGATAGGCTACGTTGCTTCAGGGTCCCCAATGCATCGGACGTATGTAAAAGATCTGCTCCTGCTCCGGTTCGCCGCAGAGAAAAAGGGGAGAAATGTACGCACAAATAACTACCGAAACGAGCAACCGTTTGTCCATATATCAGCCGCCGGAAGAATGAGATGATGTGTCCCGTCTGTTCACTGATCGCAGCTACGCAGTAGCCCGCGGCGGCCTCAAGCCTACTGGCCCTTTTCTGGCGTGCTTACGAACTGTATTTCAGAGCATGTTGTAAAGAATGGCTCTGGCAGCGCCTGGAGCTGTCAGGTGTAGAGCAAACTGAACACGAACACGCTAACGGATGCCTTCACGGTAGCCTCTTGTTCCCAGGCACGCGACATCTGCAGATTGGTTAGCGGTACTAAGGTCAATTGCTGCTCACCTTCTGCACCGTGTCACACCGGTTCATGCGTGAAGCGATGGGAGCCTTCTGAATCCCTTCAACAGAACACGCTAATGGTATGAACAACGCTGAACACTCTTCTGGATAGGCCGCCAAAAGTAGCCTGAGCGATACAGCAGCCACCCTTCTTATTATAACTGTTCGAATCATTTTCGGGCCGCTTCATTGCATCGGAGGACATGCGGTGTTGTCCCCTGACAAACGTTGGGTGCGGTCCGTTACCATAACAAACTCGCGTCCTTCCAAGTGTCTTTTGGCCGTCAATGTGGTTCCCGTACACAACCCCTCGACGCACTTACGTATACCAACGCTGCCGCATTCCCAGAATAACAACTAAGAACGCACATTCTGTGACTCAAAAGTGTAACACATGGCAGCAGCCATTGTCCAGAGGGAGAAAATGACTGTACGAAAACATCCAGACTAACCAGCGACTGTTATCACCTGAGAAATACGCATTTGGGTGTACAAGTACTGGGGATAGATCAGAGGAGGTCGCGCTCTGCAGTTTCTCAGCAAGGAAGGTTATCCACTGCAGTACCATGTCGAAGTGAAAAAGAGTATAACTGTCTAGTTTACAGCAAGAACAGCATTAGCCATTGCCGAGTGGCGGGTACGCAACTGAGCGTCGAAAACCATCGTCTACCATAGCTTGAGCGCCGGCTTGACGACACACTACGTAACCCTTCAGTCACATGAACTGAACTGTGAAGGCGATTGTCATGTCGCTGGGGACACACCGATTCGTGTCTCCATCGTGTGGATTCGACGTCTTCACCAGCTGTTGTAGACATACTTGGTAAGATAAGATTGCAGGACACGCAAAGCCCAACGAGCGATACGTCATAGTAGGAAGGGATTCGTCCATCAGCAGGCCACCTTCGTAGTTCGTGGCTGGCAGTGATGAATCGAAGGCGCTGCCTTCCACGGTTTGTTTTCCTCTTTTCCCTTTGCAGATGCATGCGGCTGGCTATCGGAGACGATCGTCTACATTCACGAACGTGTGGGATGGTCGAAGCACTTTTCTTCCCAAGTACCACACGTTCTGAATGACGAGACGCAAGAAATCCAAACGTTAAACCGACTGTTTGTCCTTCTACCGACAGCGCTATCCAGAAGAACCTTCCCGAACAATCTGTCTGAGCACATCCACATATGAGTTGCAGTAACGTACAGATCGAGTGTGTTTCCGTAAGTTAAGGACCCAGAGGTCTCCTCATGTGTTAGAAAGTGGTCATACACGTTCAAAAGCTTTAGCGGAAGCGTTGCAGCTTGGAGAGACTCCCCCTATTGAACACTGGCAGATCGTGGCAGATTGCCTTGGATGCAATCTGCTAGAAAGAAGGCTTCCTGGTCCAAGGGCATGACTGATAAAAGATGAATCTCTCGAAATGAGGCACCGGAGCGTGCTCTACCAGGCGCCCGGGGGACATGACTATCTACCTGTTGCCTTTCCTGGAAGGTGCTGACGTGAACTAGGTGGACGAAGGAACTCTCGGCTCAACATGGGTTGCCACACCTTTCCGCTTACAATACGCTCCTCGATACGGTTACGCAGATAGAAATGACAGTTGTCCGCACGTTGGCGGTGACAGCCGGAGTCCTCACAGCTGCTGAATAACCGCCCGAGTTTGTCCTGTAGGCTTGAGACATCTCGAACTTCAATAGTTGACAGAAGGGCTGTAGTGCCATGAGTGCTTCTGATTACGATCAGGAAACTGCAAGGACACGGTGTGCCCTCCAAGAGACCTTTCTATTTGCCATCGGAATATTTATAAAATCCATCTACGACATACCACATGGGGTTCTCCAGTGGCCATCAAAGCAAACTCAGTCGGCAACTGATAACAACACTCACGCGTGTCTCCCTACGTATGAAAACTATTACTGTCCAATGTTACTGTCATCTGTTCGGGAAGTCGAATATGTCGCGCTCGGTGCTTTAGTCAAAATCACTGTCCATCGACTAACAACAGAGCTTTTAGGCACCCCTGACACTTCTCATGAGCACTGTCAAATGGAACTGCAACTCCAAACCTAGACCTGCACATCAACCGGCGGTCCTTCCACTCACTCAAAATTCACAACAGTCGCTACCGCAGGGATTCGGCATCTGCGGCCTCGAGTTTCTGGCAGGAGGGCTACCGGTATGAGTGGGCATTGATGAGTGCCCCACACAGCGAGCAGTGGCTTTGTGATGATGGCCTGCAACGGCGATGGACAACGCCATGGCCTGCGAAAAAACTGGGTGCGGCTTCCAAAAGAAACCTTCAAGAGTTCAAGGAGACCACCGCAACAGCGTTCTATTCTAGGCGCCTGTTGATGTTGGCCCAGACGAAGCAGCAATTCTGGACGCGTCTGTCTGAGGCGCCCACGTTGCACCCTATTCGTTGGTCGCCTCCACTTGGGAAACGGTTTTTCTCCCCTGGACTCGAACAGAGCGACTGGGTGTCTATGATACGACAGCTAGGTACAGCGCCTCATCGACTGCTTTAATTGTTCGCATCTTGACATTCCGCGCGACACCTGTTTCTGACCAATGGATGTTTCACGCTGGGTAGCGGGCTTTGCGGGCCTGCACTTGCCGTGATGATAAACGCCTTGTTCGTCTGAGACTCGTCGAGAAGAGCCACTCGTAGTTTCATGGAACCTCTCGCCACTCCTCGAACACCAGAAATGCTATTAATTCCCTTCCGGTTGTGGAGTTCACTCTGATCGTCTCCCGACGCCACCATCACCGTATTATTTTACCATTCCACCCGAATAACTGTGGCGGTGCGCTGTTCCATGGAAATACTATCTCTGCTGTGCTCATGATTCTGTATGTGGAAGGCCTGCATCGCCATTCACCCCATGACGATCGCGTGACCATTCCCACCTCTTTCTTTTCGCCATTTTCTTCCTGCCTATAAAGATCGGCGCTCCTCCGCTGAGTCGCGAGTTGTTTTGCCATTTAGAGATAACGAATTAAACCATCAGTCGCTTTCGCCTCCTCCCTGCTTTCTCATTCCCGTGGCTCACTTGGCGCCTGCAGTTACTCGGGCACCCTCAGCGGCCGCGGTCTCGGCGGAGGCCGCATGCGTCATCGCTTCTGTTACGTGTGCATGCACAGCACGCTCGGGTGCGCCAGCGAATGACACCGGACCAGCCGCGGCTGCTGCTTCCGCAGCAGCGAGCGCAGTGGCCGCAGCATAAGCCGTTGCAGGATGGGAGAGAGAAAAGTCAGGAGCAGGGACGTCCGCTACACTGTATCCGCCGGCGTTTACTGTTGCGTTGGGAGCTGACGGAGCTTTGTAAGCGGCCTGTGAATGCGAAACATTCAGCTGAGAAAGCAGCGGCAACGCGTGCGGCGAAGGAGGTAACGAAGGAGCAGTGGAGGTGCTGCTGTTTTGGGGCGTTATGGGAAGCTGTGCTTCCCCCTCATGGTACAGCAGGTTCAAGGCAATTACAGCGGACAATGACAGCATCAGTGTGACTACGAGAATCGACGGACCTGAATGTTAGCACAAAGGCAACGCATGACAAGGAAGTGGAGACAACGAATGATAAAATCGGTTCTCGGTGGACGAAGAGAAATCACTCAGATTCCTGGACTTGAACCATCAGCCGAGGATTAAAAGGAATGCTCTGTGCGTGCTCAGGAAAGGGCTGTCTTTGGTGCAGCCCGCTGACTAGAACGTATCCTGAAAACAAACACTTCTCTGAAACGAGCCCAATTTGAATCGGTGAGACAACACACGACTGCAAAGCCTGCTGGCAGCTGCTTTGCCCTCTCTTCACCGCATACCCAGCTTGTCGTTGTAGGCAATGGGCTCCTTTCTCTCCAGCGCCCGCGCTCGACGCAGATACACCTAAAAACAGGAATAAGCATCGAAATAACTACTCTCTGCTGCGATGCAGTTCTCGTCGCCTACACAAAGTCCGCAGCAGAAGACTCCTTCCGCTGACTACTGCACAAGAAACAGCCTCCTAGAACAACGCTTCCAAACTGTCAGCTTGCGTACAATAACACGCTGCATGCTGTTTCTTCTGCCTGCAAGTATGCAGAAACAAATGCTACCGTCCCTGCACCTGTGCATATTGCCATATGCACACACACACACACATGCACCTGCATTCGACTGCATCTCTCAATGCGTATGCTCCACGCTGACACTGTCTTTCGACAGCCCCCCCGTTTGCGATACGTCCGCTCAGATTGTTCGTCAATCACCGGGAACCTCGTGGTGGAGACGACAGTAGAAAGAGCAGAAAATGGAAGAAAGAGATACGGCTAAAAACGATGCGAGAGCAGAAAAACGAAGGGACGACGCCGCTGTGCAAGGGAGTGACCCACGATTCTTCTCCCCTTTTCTTCTCCACCATTCGCACCTTACCCAGAAGGAGTATCCAATGAAGAAGACCGCCACGGGCGACATGAGAAGACCCGCGATCCTTCCAACGGGGTTGCCGAAGTTCATCAGAGTAATGGAAATCGTCGCGATGAGCACTGCAGTGTTCATCCACTGAAGAAGCGTTCTTTCATTTGCGAAGAATGTCTTCGGCTCCACACGCACAGATGGGCCACTCGTTACCCCGCCGGCAACCATGCTGCGAGGCCCCACAGGATGGATCCGCCGAGCTGACGACCTTTGAGACCACGGGAAAAGACAAGACATGGAGCGTCTGCGTCTGCCTGCGCTACCAGATAACGAGAAGCAGTTACAGTACCGCCTCCAGTACCGAGCGCCGGTGAGGAGCCACGATTGGGATGGCGTCGGCGCCCCGCCTCGAGAGGCAGACTGTCTCTCGCCTGCCATTCTGTCTCCGTCGTCGAGAAGGGGCTGAGTGAGCAGGCCTCGCGCCCCGCTTTGGAACGGAGAGACCTCCAAAAGCGGCGGAGCAGGCATGGGGAGAGACGGGGCGCTTGCCAACACCGAGAGGGCCGGCGCCGACGGGTGACGGCTTTCGGAAACTGAGGGCCGGTGACTGTTCCCGAGTTGGTCGACGCCGGACGACGTTGGCGGGGACACCTGTGTGGACAGAAAAACGTGTGTAGAAATAATCTTGGAAAGACTTCAACTCCGGAAGTACGTGGTTATGGTTTAGGGAAATTCCCAGTGCGCAATGCGTTGGCATCTTGAGTTTTCCTGACTGCGACATGAGGAAGACCTCTCTCACCGCTGCAACTGCAGCCAGCAAAGCTAGCCTCATACTGTCCCCAAATACCAACGAGCCACCACAGTGGACACCGTAGAGGCCTGGATGGGCGCTTAAACAGGGTTCATATTTGAGTTTCTGGCTGAGCGCCATCTCCGAAAAGCGACCCTGCCATCCCCCTCCACCCTACCTGCCTCGTCATCCAGGCAGATTCCACGAAAGACCCTACCACCCCGATAATCCTCTTCTCCAGCAGCTCACCTGTGCACTCGCCTGCAAATCGTGGACAAGCGATGCAGACGTGCCTTGGTGTACCACATCTATCACGCTTCCTCGGTGACACACTCGGGGTCTGGAAAGACCTCCTGGGCTGCCTGCACGTTGGCCTCGTTCGGCGCTGTCTCCTTGGTTTCTCCCCAGTCGGCTCTGCCCGACGGACGTTCTGTCCGCCTTCTTCCCTTTCCCGCCCTCAGTAGCTTCGTCGAAAACCTGTGACGCATCATCGTCAAACTCAGCGTTGGTTGTATACTGAAGCCAGAGAGGAATCAGATGCACAGCTTGTTCGTATCCACTCATGCGCGCCTGAAGAGCCTGGAGGCGCGGAGTGTAAAAGTAGGCTGTGCCATGGGCGAAAAGGGAGAATCCCGGCACCTCCGTCAACGTGGAGAGACCTGTCGTACAAGGCAGAAAAAAACACAGGCAGCTCTGCCGAGAGTCACCGCAGGGACACATGACTACATGATGACGTGAAGGTCTTTGACACCAACCACACATGCCGTGGATTATCCGAACTCAACGCTACGTTGACGCCACGGGCGTGTACAAAAAAAATATACTTTCACGAATGCGTTAGTTCTAGAACTTTTTTCTTCATTTGCACATATGAGTACGTATGAATATATATATATATATATATATATATACATATATAAACTCTTTTTGTCCGCCAATTTCGGGCCACGCGGCACAAAAGGAATGCGCATGTATCGGTGCGCTTGAGAATTCATAGACCTCGATTCACCCGCCATAATACGGGAGAAAACATCTAGACTGTCTCCTTGTGTCGCTGCGCCAGTTTCGCGTGCTTTCGCCCCCCCGCTGCTCCTCTGATCCACACGCAGTTTTGTTTGCTTGTTTGAACGGCAGGGCGCCTACCTCGGAGATCCGCCACGAAGTCCTCCAGATCGTCGCGACCCACGAGTGGGTGAAAATCCTTCGCTTGTTGCACGGCGTGCTGGGGCAGCGCCACGCCGTTGTCCCGGACCAGAAACGAAACATCCAGGAGTCCCCAGGGAAATGGGTGCACATCGTCCGTTGAGAGAGCTTCTGTCTCCGATCGGATCCACTCTGTGTGCGGAATGAAGACAAGATGATTCCGGCCAGCCAGTAAACGTGCGGCAAAAGACGACGCGACACGAAACTCCCCCCGACAAAAACTCACACGTTGGTCGCTGGCCTCTCACTAAGACATGACTGGCGTTCTACAATTGCCAGCGTGCTGCTTCCTAGCCCAGGACGGCCGATGCTGTGTCAAACTTGGGCGAAACATAGTAGCACGAGACAACGCCGTCCATCGGAACACAAGAGCAGGCTCTCGTTCTGCCGTCTCCTCTGGGTCACACAAGACAGGGCCCTAACTAGGAAGCAAACGCACCGTGAGAGGTTTCAGCGAAACAGAACACACGATGCATGCTACCAAAGGAACACTCCCGATACGCGCAGAAAATCCGATCAGCGCTTACGATTGGCAGGAGGAGTGCGGTTCATCTCCCGTGAGAACCGGATGTCTTCGTCTACGCTGATCCAGGCTACACCATCTTCGCTCCTGAAACGGAAACGCCGGGAAACAGGCCGGACATTCACGACCAACTACGTCGTATTAGGGCTGCCCCGTTTCGTCGACGAGCGAAAACAGCAGACGACCACTGCGCTTGATCAACGGATCTGAATAAACTTAAAGTTGCAGTTCCACTTCCTCCCGCCGTTGTGAGACTGTCCGCCCCAAAACACCAATCGACGTTCCACGAGCAACGGAACCGCAGAACTCGCACAACACAATCTTCCATGTTAGATGACGATCCCGTGTTTCCGTTTCTGACAAAGTAAGAAGCCTGACGCACATGAACTCTGTCCTGTAGAACCAGGTTCTGACAGATGGCGAGACGCCTCGTTGCTGGACGGCGTCCCACACCGTCTGAAGAACTTGGAGCATGTCCGCCTTCCTCTTCTGCTTCGTCAACGCTACCGCGCGGTCGTCACTGCCACGGTTCCCTCCGCCTCCACCACTCCCTTCTCCGCGGTTTGCGGCTCCTCTTGCGCCGGTTCTGTGACTCGCTGCGGTCGCGTTGGCACCTTCTCCAGTCGCGACGCCCGCAGCAGACGCTTCCATTTCGTCCATCAACTGATCCAGAAGCTTCGAAGGTGTGATGAGGCCGTGCAGAAGCTGCAGAAGCTGCTTTTGGCGCAGAATCACTGTGAAGGCAGACGACGCGACATCCGGTGCATTGCTCTGGCAGGCGAGGAAGCAGAGAACACAGGGACCAGATGGGGCAAAGAGGGTGGAACCGATGTCGCAGGTCTCACGGCGTCGTCCAGTTCTTCGCTTACTCCCAACATAAGGCGCACGCACTCCTCATGTAGCTGTGTTACACACATCGCGGAACCCGTCGAGAGTCCGGTCACCTGTTGTAGCGGTACGCTAAGAACTTTGATCTTCCACCGCCTGGAGGGGCACATACAATATATACGTATGCACATAAATATATACGCATGTGCAAAAACAAAATCTTTGTTGAGCCGCATTTCATCGCGGCAGGGCTACAGACATTCAGGCCCACTGCTGGAAGCATGGGCATTCGGATCTACCAACCGTTCACACGCCAAGGTGTAGCTGTAGACCTGGCTCAGTTCCCGTGTCGCTGCCAATGACTCACAGCGAGGGGTGTTGTAATGTCCTCCTGAGGATCCGCAATTGATGAATCCGGCCTGCTCAGCTCGAGTGCTACTTGGCGCCCGGCCGAGTTCAGAGACGGTAGGCCTTGCCACCGGACACGCACGACACGACGGGACGGGGCGACGCCTCGGCAGCTGTCGGGCGAATCTCTCCGAGTGCGCTAACAAAGAAGGGGACAGATATATCATATATAGGCTTGTCCATATTCATGTATGCGTTCGTATGTTATTATATATTTGCATGTATATATATATATATATATATATGACCCAGACATGAAGACGGGCAGATGAGAGCCGACGCCACGGTTCGTCCGGCTTGTGTGCTCTACACAGCCAGCTTCTACTGAGGAGCACATAGAATACTGAATATCACTTGAGTGATGATATACAGAGAACCAAGTTCCTTATGACTTTTGTAAACCACTGCGCCACCGGAGTGCTGAAGACAGTCAACAGTGTTCCTACGAATTGGGCTGTTATCGACACAGACCAGGCGTAAAAAACGCACAGAGATCGTGGCGGAACCAGTGCAAAGCCGAAACATCCGTTGTCAGTCTTACTGTATTTGTGTAGTAGGTGAACTCCTCGTTGTCCAGATAAACTTCCCACGTCGGGACTCTGCTGCCTCCAAGGCTCTGTCTTGCCTCGCGCTTATCACTGGCAGTTCCCGACGTCCTCAAGAGCGAGGCCGCTGCCTCCAGCGCCGCCGAAAAGTCCTCTGCAGCGACCGCTTGGGAGCTGTTCTCGAACGGGCATAAAACCGAGTCGTCCATGGGAATTCCGCCGGCCGCAAGAAGCGGAAGGTGTTTTAAAATCAGCACCTTTACTCTGCAGGAACGACACGAATATCCGAATGTAACGAAGCCATTAACTTCTGCCTGCTCCACGTGATTCGCTGGTCGCACTGCGCTTCAGGATTACAGCCGATCGTCACTCCACGGGTCTGCAGAGAGACACTAAGGCATTGCAAGCCCAAAGACTCTAGGTCCTCCGTGTGCCTACGCAGTTCTGTCAAACTCGCATCAATGGAGTTTTCTCTCGTTGTTACATCGTGGGATGCCAACCAAATAAGCAGAACATGTCTCGAGCATAGCCAATGTCATTCCCAGCCTCGTCCCCTGCTCACTTCATCAGTTCGTCGGGTGCGATCAGATATTTGGTGACCTTGATGTCTTCGCGACAATCTCTGCTGCCGCGGCTGCGGGCAGCGAGAGAGAAGCGCGGCTCTCGTCTCTGTTCTCCCTCATCACTGCCTCCGGTTCTCTTATAAGTGGACAGACGAGCACCTTCAGGCCCCAGAGACTGGGAGAATGACCCTACAGTGCTCCGGTCCTCCTTGACAGAGGCTGCCTTGCTCGGATCGTCGGCGGGAGAAATGCTCAGAGACTGCTGCTGCTGCTCTCCCAGACGCCGTCGCAGCGAGCGGAGAGCGACGTAACAGCGAGCGAGGCGCGTGAGCAGGAGAGTGAAGTTCAGATTCATAAAGTCTTGGCGGACGACCCTGGACATGTACCAGCTGGCGGCTGAGCTTTGGTTGTGCTTGTCGTATTTTTTCGTTATTTTTCGGAAACCCGTGAAATTCAGGCGAACGAAGGAGTCCAGAAACACGATCTCCTGGCTCTGGGCTTCTAGGACGCCCTCGACTTCGAGAACGTCCTTTTCAAGAAGAATCAACGCCTCCGCCACTGAACGCTTTGCGTCGTCTTGTTCGCCCTCCCCTCCGTCTTCGTCACCCTGCCTCCTCTTCGCGTCGCCTTCTCCCCTGGACGAGGTTTTCCCACCAGCGGAAGAGAAGTCATCCCCTTCCGCACCTAGCTCCCGTTCTTCGCTTGAGCTGCTGGGCTCGTCGGAGACGCCCCGACAACGGGGGTTCGAGGAAGGCGAGCCCGCCTTGTCTTGCTCTGTTGCCCTTCCTCGTTTTTGCGGGTACACGACGAGAGCGTTTCGGATCTCTTGTTCTCGCTGCTCGAGACGTTTCAGCAGAGCCTGAGCTTCTGCATACCCCGGCGAGTCGGGGGCTAGACGGAGGAGCGTGAGAGCAGCATGCAGTCGCCACATGATCACTAGGGCCACAGCCAGCTGGTCTAGAATCGCTTCCACCTCTCTCTTGGAGAACGAGTTGATCTTGTCCAACTCGTGGTTCAACAACTCCTGAAACCGCGACTCTGGAGGCCTGGATGAAAGGAAGATCATTCAAAAAACTCCTACTGGCATGCTCTAGGGAAGGCGTAGGTAGACACAATCGTGCTTCAAAACCGTCACCGCAGTTTCTGAAAAGTCCCATCCTGCACACCCGCATATATGTATGTGCTTGCGCAGAACTCACGACATCCACGTCTAACCGTATAGCCTTAGGTCTACCTATAAATGCACACGCATGCGCGAAGAAAGAACCTTGAATGCCTGCGCACAGATGAGGAGCTGGATGTATTCCGGCAGCAGGATGCACGTGGAGGATCTCGTTTACTCTAAAGCCACAACTTTGCGAGGACAAGGCGGAGAGAGACCCCAACAGTGCGAGCGAAGATACAAAAACGCACCTGAAAATGGACCCTGTGAGGGCGTTGGTCTGCCTGAAGTTCGACACCACATCCTGAACAGTGCACACTTGAACGTCGCTACCAGTGATGACCTTGATAGCCTTCTTGAGGTCCTTGTAGGAAATGTACTCATTCAGATACCGGAGGTCCGCCTGGGCGGAAAGCTGCTTGGAGAACTTCATCTTGGTCAAAAGAAAAAAACCTGAGAATTAGACCCGCGAGGCGGAGAGAGACTGAAAAAAACCAAGCACAGTCCCGCGGAGCACAGTACTCACCGCGGTGATAGCGGCAAGCCTCAGCGCGGCGACCCCGCACGCAAAGCGAACACGAAATCACAAAAACAAACAGCTCAAACGAAGAGGGTGAAATATATAGGCGTACAAGCAATATGCCTAGGCGGTAACCTACAAAGCGGGTGAGAAGGAAACGGCTCAACGTGAGTTCCGGCACTCAGAGAGAGGTCAAACCCGGACCGGCATGGCAATGTGGCAGCCGCGGCAGCAGCACAGTGAATCATCACGCGAATAGACAACGAAACATCGTGACAACTGAAAGAATGTGCTGCGTTTCCCAGGGAGTAGCACAAACGGGTCGAATTACCTGCCCCTTGTGACGTTCCCCGTAGTAACTATCGACCGCAGGAACTGCACTCCGTTAAATTTGGCGGGAAACGAACTGCACGGGGCCTCGCCCTGAAGCTTCGACTTGGCACGCGTTTTAATGCTGGATCGATGCCGCAACGAGTTGTCTCATCCTCTGACAGTGAGTTCCGAACAGCTCACAGAGGCGTCGATTCCATCCTCTTTCGCCACACAAGCAGAGTTGCAGCGCATGCGCGCACCGGGTGACAGCTTCCGCAGCTGAAGACAAATCGTGGAATCCACCCTCTTGACCAGTGACAAGATGAGCGGTGCCATGCCGCATTCCAATTATGGCAGGTACGCCATGACTTCTGTCACCGGGAGAGAGGGGATGCGCTGAATCGTCGCTAAACAAGCTGCAATGAGGAAGGCTGGCGCACTGATGAGGCTCGGAGATTCCCGCGACGCGAGAGGAGCTAGCGCCGCGCACGGAGTCTGTCCCGTGCATGCACACCGAGGACAGCGATGTCTACGAGGAGGGGAGCGAATTTCTGCCAATACTCCGCAGCGAATCGCTTTTATCCGTGGAATTATGCACGTGCTCCATGCACGCAGATGTCCAACCGGAAGCTCGCCTACCAGGAATAGGATTTTTCAACTGGAGAGCTCTCAGGTCTTGCGCGCCTCCTTTAGGGAAGGTTGAAATGTTAAGCCCTGGTTGTTATTCCCTACACTCCGTCACGGTTTCTTTGTTGCTCAGTTTTCCACTTCCATCGCTTGCGAAACTTCGCAGGACTTCTCTGTGTGACTGCCACAGAGGAGGAAACGGGCTCAACTCGTGCAACTCAGCAGGAACGGCACGTCTAACCCATGTAGTGTGCAGCGAGAGTATGGAATCAGTTTGCATCGTGATTCCCCAGACGCGGCAGCGCTGTCACGGTTGTAGCTGCATGTTTTGCCTCTCATTCACCGAACTGTACTTTTTGCCACGGCGCAGCAGACAACCGTTCCCTTGCAGGCAGTCAAATTGAGGAAAAGTCGCGCCCACGCGCAGCATGCCATACAACGCTGATGGTGGCTCACACCAACCCAGGTCGGGCGCAGACTCCGCTGCGAAAATACGCAGGTGAGCGATATAGGGTTCACAGGGAAAAAATTCCTTGATATTTCTTGTTTTTTCTTCATGTCTCAACAAGATCGCTCCGGATGTATATGGAAGAAAGCCCCACATTCAAGTGATTGGCCGGTGGGATGAGCATCCACGATGTTGCGAGGGGGTCGGGTTGCTGCAAGACGAAGACACGCCGCCGAGTTCCGGACGTAGAAAACTGGTCATCACTCCCTAAACTTATTTCACCGCTGAATGGGTCGAACAGCGACATAGCTGACGTTAGGGTGTCGGAGAGGAGCAGAGGGTTTTTCGTGTGCTCAGGATTCCGCTATGAAACGCTGAAACCAGACCACTACTGGAGTATTCCAACGACGTCCCATTTAAAAAAACTCACGACCTTACGTTTCCTACCTGCTTTTGCATTTTGAACATTCTACCAGTCTGCTTGCTTCAGCAGCATCTTTCGTCCTCTGTTCCTTCGCTGCGTTTTCCTCTCGATCTCGACACCTGTGTTCCCCAGGTTTGGGTCCGGGTCACCACCATCCCTTCTTGGTTATCAAACGTCTAGATTGAATTATTTTGTGGAGATTGCGTTATCATGCGAAGCTCTTGGCCCTTATTCCCTGTATGACCTTTTGTCTTCCCTACAGTCACGCATCCTTTGTCTCCCCTTGTTCCGCCCTTCATCGTGCTGTGTCATGTTTGCCTCTACAGTTCTGTCCGATTTTTGTCTATCATGCTGGTTTCTCTTCCCTCTCTCTCCGTTCGCACACTGAGGTCCCGGTGTGTTTTCGTGCATTCATTCATACTAAGTTGTGGTTTCGGGCTCGTGGCTGTTCCTCAGTAACTGGCTGGGTACTTCTACGATAACTGTCTTTATTACCAATTGAGAGGTGTACAGCGTTTTGTGTGGTATTTAACGCCGTAGCTACCTCTTTAAACCGCACCGGTTTCCGATGAAATTGCCTCTATACTTCGCATCTTTTTGCCTCTTACGTACTCAGGACATGCAGAACCAACTATTTCCTTGACTATATTGATGACATTGACACTCGCAAAGCACCGTTTTTGAGGTCCCTTGAAAGCGCAATGTATGCAAGAGAATGTCACTGAGGTGGAAGCACCTGGATAGCAACTGAAGCTTCAGCATCTGCGCCCTAGGTCACTATGTCTTCAACAGCTCCTTCTTCGACGTACTCTGCAGAGGAGCTCACGAGCGCCAGGGAAGCCTTTGCGCTGCTCGTGGAAGTTGCAAATCTTCTTCTTCCTTCTTCGGGCGCGGCTCCTTCGACTCCTCTGCTGCTTCTCCTCACTCGTCTCTGCGAAGAGAACTGGGACCCGATCTTCCTCGCCGAGTTGGTTGTGGCGGTCCAGAAGGAGAAACAAAACTTCCTCCTGAAGCATCTGGGCGAATGAGTGAAAATCTTTCTTTCCCGTTTGCTTCCGTTGAACCCCATCAGGCCACGCGACAACTGGCGGTCGTCTCCGCATGTAACGGAGACTGTTCCCGTTGGCAGAGACATGACAAAATGCCGTTCGCGATCCTGCCCTTCCCAGCTCCCTAGTGTGGAGGCGACATCATTCAGACGTCGAAATCGACCTCATAATAGTGCCGTCATGTATTCAGTCATAAACTGCTGTGTTTCCTCTCTTCAGCGAGGAGTCCCGTCTTCGTCAGACGCACTGAAGACGAGAGGACTCTGCGTGAATCCGTCGGGAAGAGGTCACCGGCGGGGTCTACAGGTCTTTGCCTACGGAGCTGGAGGCAAGAACAAAGAAAATAAAGAAACATGGACGCGCTCTGCCCCCCCCCCCCCCAGGGTTCTTCGTTTCTCCCTTGTGGAGACGTGATTGACCTCGTTCAATAGGACAGAGAGAATGGCTGTCTTCACTGGTAGCAGAGCGTGGAGTAACGGGAAAGAAACACGAGGAAACACCTGGATATGTGAGACAGAAGAGATACCCGCGAAAAGGAGCGCGGGCGTTTCGTTTGCAGTGAACTCTACTGGTCGAACGCCCGGATTAGACCCTGAAGGTCGTTGTTTTTATCCAGGCGTAGATCTGTGGAAGTGCAACTTTGCTCACACTCCGAGTCGCAAGGGCGCGGGGGGCAATCAGTGCAGGAGAAACGCTGAAAAGAGACGCTTGGAGGCTTTCGAGAAGAGAGGAAACTGAGAGACTTCTTGCGCAGTCGGTGACTCCAGGATCCGACGTGGGCGGCGCTGAGGAGTCGATTGACGCACCAACGGAAAAAAAGGGGAAGAACGTTGTAAACCTATTTACTTATGGCGGAAAAGGCATTGAACGGCGGCATGTCGTGAAGCGTTGTCTGGACATCATCTGGAGTCAGACCATGAGAAAAGCGGCGTTGAAGGTTATACCACCGTTGACGTGTTCTGTCGCGTTTTGCTCTCTCGTAAATTATTAGGTCTCCTACAGTGGTGAAACCGAAGTGCCTTTTTTTCCCTGAGTTTGGCACACGCATCCAAAGAGAAATCGTTCCCTGGCGAGCAATTTTAAAGAGATTCGACTGAAGAGATTTGTCTCGACAGGCTGCGAGTTTTTGGAGATCCTGTCGGAAAAATACAGTTTAGGATCGAGGAACATAAGATGAAAAAGGAAGCACTTGCTTATCCCACATCCTCCAATAGCCCACATGAAACCACTGGCACACGTGTCACGTACATGATACACACTCAGACGCGTGCAGTCAGTAACTAAACCTGCTTCGAATAGTTCGACTAGAGTGAGCACTACGAGAGGGAAAAACACCCACTACAAAAAACAGGAGTCCGTCATACATTCCGATAGCGAATGCTTGGACCAGGAACCGACTTTTATAAGGACCCCTGAGTCTCTAACACTATCTGAGAAGGTGCTGGCACGCTGCCTGTATCTGTGTGTAGCAAGAGGCACAAGACTGTCTCTTGAGTGATATGAGCGCGTGTTTGTCTTATAGGTTCAGCACAAAATATGTTCCATCGCCCTTTCTGTTCCCCTTGGACTTGAGGTTTGCAGTCGCATGCGAAAGAATGCAGGATGAAGCTATTTGCGAGTAACACCCCATTTCAAAAACCGTGATCGAGCACCGACTGACGCGATAACGTCGGAACAGGAGACGGACAAAACGGTGTCTGTGTGTGGAGAGTCTTGGCTTTGCATGGATGGCGGAAACGACGCGAGGAGCAAAACGCAACGTCTGGTCTTGTCCGTGGCCGTGACGGAGCCGAGGAGACGCTTCTGGAAACGTAAGCGAGCGAAAAACGAAAGCAGAAACAAACTGAGGTGTAAATTTTCCATACCACAAAGTCCACCCGGAAGGCACAGAAACACAGTGGCCAAAGTTATGCAGCATGATGATGTCACCGATAGTTGAGAGTAAGAGATGTGGTGGTGGCCGTGTGCCTCTACGCGCAGACACAAGCAAGAATTGTTTCAGGATTTCGTCCGCTACGTGTATATAGCCTGTACATGATGATCCTCATTGAGAAATATGTAAAGACACAGAATATACTAGGCGTGGGATGACAAGCTCTTAGAGTAAAAAATCAGTGAATGTCTCGTATACTGGTTCGAAAACAGGTATACTGTTTCCTACACGTGGCGATTCGAGGGGCGTTGTTCCAGGTTACATCTTTTCTGTATTATTTATCCCTCTACTAACTGGCGACCCCGGTTACTCCTACTCGGCTCGTAGATTTTCATCTGGATGGGCAGTCCTCACACACACATTTGCGGTAGGGGAGCTCACGGATGATGAGATTTTCCGCTCGTTTCTAACAGTCGCGCCTTCTCTTACTGGAAAAGAACGAGCATATGCTTGCGCACGAAGCGGGGCAACCTATTCGTGATGCCTTACGTAAGCGTTCCCTTCAAGATGAGCTAAGGAAAGCTCGCGGAAGAAAGACCGAACACCGAGACGAAGAAAAACACCAAAGAAAACCGGGAAAACATAGAACTGTGACCAAGTGTGAGAATGCCACGGTGATGGGAGAAAAAAAGTAAATGGAGAGAAACTGGCAGGGAAGGGAAACGTGTGGAATTCGGATGGTCGGCTTCTGGGACTTAGCGGCTCGTGGGGTCAAATGCAACAAATGGGGGTTATTTGTGTCTTTTTTGCATGTTTAGTGGACAACGGCCGTCACTGTCTGTAGTAGACCGTTCATCTACCCGAAAAACTTGGGGGGAAACAGATTCTGATATATCATTCAACAATGGGCTGCCTACGTGACAAGCAGAAAAGCATGCTCATGCTCCCGATGAACGAACATGTGAGAGGTGATGTGACGAGGTGATGCGCGTTCAAGCTGCGCAATTCGTCTTCTGTGGACGACCAGATTTCCAGAGCCTGACGCTTCTGTCCTCGAAACTAAAGATTTCGCACCAACACGACAAGCTGCGGTGTGCAACACGTGTAGCGAAAAAAGAAAGGTCGTTGGCAGAAAAATGGCGACACCGCATGCATGTGTTACGTTCTTTCCGCCCTCTTTCTGCCTGGGCCCGTGACAAGATGTCACCAGTCCGAACAAACCCCAGGAGGCAGAGCGCACAACAACCACAGATGACAAGACTGAGTGAGAGGTCAGTCGAACAGGAACGAATGCAGAAAGCTGCAACTCGGAACGCCTTCATATGAAGACAGAGCAGATGCATGCACACACAGTGAAACACATACACACACACGGAGAAACGACAGAAATCCGTTACATGTGCGTCATGGTCTTCCTTTTGCTCCGAAGCGGACACAGGCAGACAAGACCACAATTTCCGCCAGCTCAGGAAGCATGACAGCAAAGAAAAGGAGACGCTTCCCGTTGACTACGGGTCCCCTCTCTCACCAGGAAAGAAACATCGAAAACCCATGGACAGAAACCAGTCCGTGAGAACACTCCACCAGCCACGCACACAGGCATACACATGGAAACGAAAAGCTATTCAGACACCCACAGCGTGGAGCAGTGCTGGCGCACCAGAAGCGTCCTGGTCGACCAGGAGTAACAGAATCAGCGGAAGATAAGCAAGTAGCACAGGTTGGAGGGACGAAGAAGAACAACGGGGCCGAGATTCCACCGCACCGTTTTACAAGGTTCCTACACCGCGCATGCAAACGGCTCACGCAAACGGTTTCTCCCGACCGCTGCGCATCCGGTGTGATGCTTCATCTGACTTGTTCCCTCGTTTGGGCTCCCGCACGATATTCCACACCAGGTGCGACATCAAACATTACAGAAGAAAGCAACAGTACATATCTGCTGTCGGAGCCCCGCCAGGAAGCACCATTTAGACAGAAAAAGACAACTCAGAAGCGCATCGACCTGACCTCCGCCGTGAAAATCCGCCAGCATCGTCCGGCATCCTTCCCTTCTCGCCCCTGTGGTATCTCGCTCCTTCCCTTGCGCTCTCGCCTCCCTCTTTGAACAAAACCATAACCCAGGAGACAGGCTCCCTGCTCTCGAGGAGACCGGCGTCGCGAGCCGAACGGCTTGTGAAGACAGCGCCGCTTTAGTCCGTTCCACGATCAATTGTGCCTTGGAGAATCCGGTTGCTCTTTACGGAAAAACCTGCACGCAACATGCACCGGAAATGCAGAGAACAGCTGTTCGGTTCTCTAGAGAGACGCTGAGAACCGCAGAGGGAACGCACAGAGCAAGGGGTTAAACGGTGGCGCTCGCAGTCCCTCTACGCCGAGAGGGACTGGGGCAGTTGCTTCACGGCGAAGCGACGGGACAGGACCGGGCAACCTGAGAGAAGGGAACAACGCGAGGCTGTCAGTTCCGGAACTAGCGACCGGCCGGTGAAGCAAACAGGTTATTCCAGAACTGAATCCATGCCTGCCTTGTCTCCAGTTTGCGTTACACTATGCCCCACATGGCTTGCCTCGGATCAAAAACAGGCGACGGAGTGTCCCGACCGGCAACTGCTGACAAGTCCCTCGCCCGTATTTGCCTAGTTCGAGCTTCATGCGAGTCCCGGCAACCACGAGATTGAACTATGCTGCCACACGTGAAGCGAATAACCACACCGCTGCATTTCTCGGCGTTCACCTGAACGAAGGAAACTCCCCCAAGACTTACCGAGCATCGAAGGATCGACTGTCTTCCCCTGCACCTTCTTCTTCTTTCCTCGGCCGGAACCACTGTTACCGCCTTTTGTGGTGGCGCCTTCAGAGTTCTGCGACTTCCGGGGCGGGGCTCCTGACGAGACACAACAAATTCGCAGAACCTAAAGAAGGAGTGAAACAACAGATCATGATATTCACTGTCGCACTCTCCTTTCGAACATCCCATCTCGTGCAAGCATCTGAGTCACGTGTCAAGAGTCCGCCCCCGCGTACGGTTTGGCTTCCTGATTACAAGTCAACGGCTCTGCCATGGAGCTACATCGGCAGAGAACTATTACTCATTTTTGTGGACGGAATTTGAATTTAAAATGTTTTGTTAAACCAACGCGGAGAAAAGACCTTTCAGATCCGCGGCCAAAAGGCTCAAAAGCGCTAGGGAAGCGCTACGGCGAAGAAGCGGAGAACAGCTTAGCTCATCCATGCGAACGGTGACCGAACAACCCCTTGATGAATGCATCTTCCCCAGTTCCGTCCACATGTTGCAAATGCAACACACAAGTGTCAGCAGTGGCTCTTCGATCTTTGTGTTGCTGCTCTACGTGGTTGCCGGCTTCCGGACCGCATGTGCGCGATCGATTTAGCGAAGGCGAAGATGCCTTGGCTCACCTGGGACACGATTTTCCTCATAGTCATTCGCAGTGTTGCCGTGTCCACCATGGCCCTTCTTGCCGTGCGGCCTCGTGGTGCTGAAGTGAGTGTTGATGGACAGAAGCTGGCGAGCAAAGGTCTCCAGCTGGCTGCCATCTTCGACATTCGGCGCCAAGAAGTCGACGATTTCTCCTTCGGACTGGATGTGATACAAAAAAACAAAGCGGAAGTCCGCAAACGAACAGCCACTCCACTTCTAGGGCAACGGCCACTAACACAGCACTTGTGGAAGCCAAAAATTCGAAAAAGAAGAATGGACATCTGCAAGTGCACATCCTTGAGGCACACGGAAGATGACACGCGAGCACCTGGTATTGAAGGGGAAACGGAGCACGGGCTATTCATCAAAACCAGATATCAGCACAGACGAAGACTGCTGTATTTTTAACCCAAGCTACAGACACACGCCAACGCTTCTTCAATGCGACGAAGCTCAAACGGGACACCCTCCGAGAGAACCTTCCAAAGATGCTGCTTCCGTTTTCCTGGCAGACGCAGTCTTTCCAGTTTACATGTAGGAACGATAGGAAGCTTTGAAACATGCTTTACACACCCCGGACAGGCGACTCAAAACAACACGAAGTGAGGGCTTTTCCCCAGTCTTGTCGACGTGGACCCTTTCGCAGGTCTCAGGTGACAAAGACCGAAACCTTGCAGTAAAGGAATATGTCATGGATGAATGTTGAATAGAACTCCAGTTATGAGGTACAGAAAATGAATTTCCTGGAAAACCGGAAACTCGCATGTCTGATTGAGCCGCTGATGAATACATTCGCCCACAATGTATTTATCAGATACGGGAAAAGGCTTTCAACAGACAAGTTCATGCATTCAATCACGAATGGTGGGCGTTTCCCAAGCCATGCTTGCACACCAACGTGCGTTTTCCAAATATACGCTTTGTGCCGCTCTAAACCATAAGGGTACTACGTGTTTAATCGAATGAATGCTATTGTTTTCCGTAGTACCCTGAGTTCCCCCTAGGTAGGCGAGGAAAGTGCAGTCGCTGAGACTTACGGTAAACGTCGAGAGATACTCGATGACGGACAGATCAAGCTGAAGCTTTGTTTGCTCCATGAGCATCTTCCACTCTGAAGGCAAACGAAAAACAGATACACAATATATGTGGTTCAAACGCTGTAGAGGGAAGGTCACAACGGAAGGACTCACCGGAACTCAAAAGAAACTTCATTCGCATCCGAGGTATTACTGGAGAATTGTGGACGCAGGTCAAAATCCAAAACCCTGAAAGCGCCCGGAAAAGGCGACAGAACGACAGCGTCACGAATGCCCGCGAGACACCGCCACAAAGGAGGTCTCAGTGTCCGTGAAGGCGTGTCCGTCAGCAAAGAAAAAGGCGGATGTCTTTTTCCGGGCACTGCGTTCTTCCTTCCTCCCCCGCTTACCCTCAACCTGTTCTTTGTACCACTCGGGAACGGCATCTGTCGAGCGGTTGTCTTTTCCTGCGAAGAAGACAGCAAACAGTGAATCCCAGGGTGAACAACGCGTGAGGAACAAGGGAGATGAAGACATGAACTCAGGCTTCTCATCACTGCGGAGGATTCTCCATCGGTTCCTCTTCGCTGTCACATCAGTTTCCCCTGCAAGAAGACAGCACGCCGCAAACACAGCCTCACCTCCAGAGCCACTCTCTTGCTGTTTGGTCTTTCCGCCGTGTTCGTTGTCAGCGCCGGCTGCCCGTACACCGGACGTTTCCTTCTCTGAGTTTCCTTCAACTCGTCCTCCGCTTTTCTCTCCGACCTGCGCACCTCCCGCCGCCCCGGGTCGATGGCTTCCAGACGCAGCAGCAGGCCCCGCAGCAGCCGGTGCGGGTGTCAAGATCGACGCCGGCTGCTGTCCCCACACGTTCTGATGCTGCTCGCGCTTCTGCGCATTCACAACAGCCACAAACTCCTGGAGGCTCTTCGTCGTGCCGCGCTCGCCGCCCCGAGACTTCGCTGCTCCAGTCGCTTTCTTCGAGCCGCCAGCCGCGCTGCCTTCCGCTGCAGCGATCTGAAGATCCGGGAATTCTGACCCATCGCTCGAGAGCGCGAGACGCGCGGCGGACTTATCTCCTGACCCGGGTGAGGTTGCAGCCACAGCCCAGCCTGTCTTGCGTGCAGCCGCCGCGGACGCTGACGCCTACAATGGAAAAGACACAAACACCGGACGCGTTCACGCTCAGACGCTCCTTCTGGAATAACTCAATCAAATGAACGGAGAGTAAATTTGATTTCTTAGTTGCAGTGACCCCTTGTACTCTCCGAAAAGCTACAGGAATCGCTCTAGTGTTCCATATACTTCAGAAGTGCCTTGTGCATTTGCTACCGTTCACTATCTCGAGAAGCAGCAGCAGCAGCAGGACGGGAACTCAGGATGTTACAGGGAAGAGCGCAAGAAGGCATACGAAATGTGAAATCCAGAGACACGGAATCGTGGCCAAGAGCTTGGGAGGTGCACGCGCTGCAGACTCTCTCATCTCACAGATCGGAAAGATGTCTTCCCTTGTTATCTTTCGAAGAAACCTCACACACGCTCTCTGGTCGTGCCCCGTCAACTGAGTAAACCCTCGGACTTCCCTCTAGACGCACACTGGAGAGACAGATCCGTTCATCTACGTCTTTCAAGGTGTGGGGATGGGGCTTGCAGCCTCGGTCCAAGGCTTGATTGAGGCTCGGAGACTGCTATCTGGGATTGTTTACTCTGTGTATCGCTCTCTTGTTCCCTACAGACCAACGACCTACCGCTTTTTGTCTGGCTTCCTCTTCCCTTCGCTCCTTCAATTCATCAGCCTTCTTCTGTTCCGCCTCCATGACATCCTTCAAGCTTTCACTGGGAGGCCCTGCGACACCTGCAGCGGTTCTCCACGACGGACCCGGCGTTTTCTTTCCAGTCGACGGCGCTGCGGAAGAGACATTCGAGGCTCCCGCCAAAGCGGTTCCACTAGCGGCCACCTGCGCCGGGCCCGTGCTTCGCCCCTGCACGGCTGTCTGTTCCTGCGCAGATGCGTGGCTATGAGATGGGTGCGCTTTCGCGGATGGTTTCTGTTGCTGCGAAGACGCACTGGCTTCTGCTTGCCTTCCTTGCTTCTTTTTTCCACTCGCGGGTTCTTTCGAACCTGGTGCCTCGCCCGTGGATTGCTGCGCCGCCTTTTGGCCACCTTCAGACTTCTCTCCTCTTGTCCCTGTCTTTCCCGTTTGTCTCCCCTGGGTCTGCTGCGCCTTCCGCGACGCCGTCTGGGGTTCCACCTCCTCAGCTGCCGGTGGTCCTCCCCTCTGGCTGGTCGCTTCTTCTTTCGCCTTCTCAGCCTTCTCTTTCTGACGTTCCCTCTGTCCAGACCCCTTCTCCTCCTCACTGGCTGACACCTTCGACGCGGGCTTCGCCTCCTGCTTCTGTCGGTTTTCTGTCTCCGGCTGCACTCGTCCGGACTTCTCCTGCTTCTCGCGTTTGCTATCGGCAGCGAGGTTCAGCTGCGACTGCCACGCACCCTGAGGCTGCGCCGCCACCTGCTCTCTCTCTCCATCCGGCAGGAGACCTTCTCCCGAATCTCTTCGGGCAGGCACCTTCCCGGTCGCACTGCGGCCTTCTTCAGACCCGCCGCCTGCGAGACTCGGGAAGGCCTCCGACTCTAGCCTTGGTGCACTTCCTTGCCCACTGGATTCCGACCGATCTTCCGGCAGCAACGTCTCCGCACAGCTTCTGTGCCCCGTCGCAGCTCCTCCAATGCAGACTTGCGCCGAACGCATTTCCTCAGGGCGGGACGCGCCTTCCCAGAACTTTTCGTGGCGTGCCTCAGCGACTACATCACGTCCATGGGCGTGGGCGCCGCCGAAGGCTCGGCTGTCGGCCTCAGGCCCTTGAGTCCTCCCCCATATGCTGCCGTCTCTACCGGGGCTGCCTCCTCGCTCGGTGCGTGCATGCTCGTTTTGAATCGAGTGAACAGAGGCGTGGTCCTCAGTTCGCCTGGACGCGAGCAGATGCTGGGAAGGCTGCGGGAGAAACGGACGCTGGTCTTGCAGTCGCTCCTGCTCCTCCCGCAGTCGCCGCTGGTGCAGCATCTCCATCTCGAGCTGCTGCTGGTGGAGCCGGGCGAGGTGCTGCGGAGACGGCAGCGTCGTGAACGGCTCGTCCCCGCCTAAGGGGTACAGGTCGCCAAAGGCGAGCCACGGATGCGACAAATCGCAGCGCATTTTCAGGAGGGGCGGAAAGAACTCCAGCTGCCACCACTGGTGCATCAGGCTGGGCGGGAACGGGCCCTGCACCTCGCCACTCGGGTCGCGGTAGTACCATCGCGGCGTGTCATCTGCGAATTTCGGTCCCTTCTGTGGGTGGTCTTCCCTCTGGGGACGGGGCTCCACGCGCTCCCCTTGGTGCTGCGCACTGTAGCAACTGCCTTCCGAGTGAAAACTCATTCCGGAGCGCCCCCGGAGGGCCTCTTGCTCGTTGCTCGACTGTCTGCCGCTGCGGACCCGCCCTGCTTCGCCAGGTTGGAGCCTCGAGCCGAGCTGGTGCACAGCCACTTCCGTTCCGCGCGCGGGAGCCGGTCCCCCAACCATGGATCCTTGCGCTGGAGTTCGGGTCACCTGTCCCAAGCCGTGGTGAGACCCGAAGAACTCCCGTTGCAGGTGCTCCCGCTGCGCCTGCTCGTCCAGTCTCCTCACCTGTATCAGCGCGGACGGATCGACCTCTCCGCGGCTGCCAGCCACCTCGCGTAGCTGCATGAGGGCCTGCTCTGATGCTACGCGCTGCTGCTCGAGGCCCAGCAGCTGGCGAAACACGCCGGGCAACTGAGACGACGCTGGCATCCCGCGCTCGCCACCCGCGACTCCCAGAGACGGATGTTGGGCCGGCACGCGCAGGTGTCCAGAAGAGCTGGCCGAGGCGGACGCTCCCAAAAGAGAAACCCCCGCACTGCGGTCGCCCGCCTGTTGCGGCTGGCGATGAAGGAGTTGGAGCAGCTGGTGCTTCTGGGCGGCCAGCAGTTGCGACTGCTCCTGGCTCACGCTACCGGCTCCAGTCCCCAAGCCCGGTCGGGCTCCGAGCAGAGCCCCGGCTGCGCCCAACGTGCCCGTCGACATTCCTCGCGGCCCCGCCACCATCCCAGCGGAATTCGGGGGCAGTCCCGACTCGCCCCCGCGGGCGCTCCCCCCTCCCACGATTCCCGGCAACACTCCAGAGCTCCCCGCCGGACCGGCTCCAGGGAAAGGCAGCAGACTGTTGCCGTTGCCGTGCGACACACTGCCTCCGGCCGACGCGAGCGCGGGGCCACTTGGACGCATTCGGCCTGCCGGGACACCTGCATTTTGCGCCGGAGCCCGCGACAGACTCTGCTCTGAAGACGAGGCTAGGGCGTCTTCTAACACACCGCCTAGGAGATGCTGAAGGTAAGAAGGAACAGGTGCAAGAGCGTCGTCTCCAGACGCGCTCGTCGCGAGACCGGGTTCATGGCTCGACGCAGACAGGCCGCCGCGGGAAAAACGCGAGTCGCCTGAAGAGGCTGCCATGTCTGCAGCAAGAAACGCCTCGCCAGGGTGAGAAAGCTCTGCTTCTCTACCTCGCTGCATATCTCTCTCCGCGCCTTCAAAGCGCCCTTCATCTTCGTGTGCGCCCTTCGACCTCGGGGAAAGCTCTGCTCTCCTCGGGCTTCGCTGGGGAGTCAGCGCGGGTGACCTGTGTCCCGGCGACGGTGCAATCGACATGACAGCTGGTTGAGGGTGCTTCTTCTGCGACTCAGCCCTCGCTCCCCGCCGGGGTGAGGGGACCCGCGATTCCATGGGGCCGACTGGCGTGAGCCTGTCGCCTTGAGGCTGCGCCTTGGTTGCGCCCCCAGTTGCTCCCAGAATCTCGCCCTGAGCGACCTCTGAAGCAGCCACACACGGCGGAGCAACGGGGCGGTGTCGGCGCTTGATGATAGGCTCATCGCTCCAGAAGCCAGCCGCCGGTCCCGCCCCTGAAGTGGCAGCCACCCCAGCTGTAGTCTCGTCTCCGCATTGAACGCTTGGTCGTTCACGAGGTGGAGGCTCCAGAACTCGACTTCCAGAGCCTGCCGACTGGCTCGCGCCTTGTGCACGGTGTCGACTGAAGTCATCGCCCATTAAGGAAGAGCTCGGTCGGCTCTGATTGTCTCCGTCTCGAGCGACACCGCTCGTCCCTTCACCCTCTTCGTCCTCTCCAGCCTCAACCCCACTCGCTGGCTGGTTCCCGGCCCCGTCTCTGCGCCCCTTCCGTATCATTTCCCAGTCGCCCTCATCCGTTCCCTTCTTGCGCAAGCCCGCAGCCGGCGGCGCCTCCGCTCCGCGGGGCCCCGCGGCGGCAGGCGGCCCACCGGCTCTTGATCCGGGCCGAGTCGCGCCGCGGCCAGTTTCTTGGCCAAGGACGCCTTCGTCTTCGGGCCCGAGGACACTCGCTCGGCTCCCCGGTCGATGCAGAAGGGCACCGCCCGAAGAGACCGACTCCGCGGCATCCGCCTGGCGCGCTCGACGCGTGCCATACCCGCCAGCTCCGGCGCCGTCTCCTCCGACGCCTTCTTCGCCTCGAGAGCAGCTCTGGTTTTCTCTCTTCCGTCCAACACCAACGCCCCAAGACCCTGCCGCGCAGGTTTCTGCCTCGCGTCCTTTCTCACCCTCTCGCTCGAGAAAAGGGCCCTGGTGACCTGCTGCACCTACCGGGCCCCGGCCGCCCTGACCGCCTCCTCGCACTCCCCCCCAGCGGCGGAACCCGTCGCCCCCCCGCGCGCCTCCGGCACCTGAGGAGTGCTGTCTGAGCTTGCTGGACTCGTCGGCGGCGGGCCCAGTTCCGGCGCCCGTGGAGTTCACGAGTGCACCGCACCTTCCTCCAGCTCGTCTCTCTCCCGAGAACGCCTCTGAAGACAGAGCGTGACCATCCGGACCTGCTGAAGACGAGCCTCGTCCATGGTGGAGGGCGCCTCCCCCTCGAGGCGTCGGTGTCACATTGGCGTCCTCCTCTTTGGCTCCCACGGGGGAATGCACCGGCTGCCGCCAGAGCTGCTGGTCCTTGGGAGGGCCGCCTCCCGCGCCAGCCCCCATCCACGCTTGGGCGCCCCCTCGGTAGCTGCCTGAGCCCTCGCCCAGATCCTCGCGGCTCCCATTCCCTTCCGAGGTGAATCTCCAGCGGTTGAACGAAGAGTCCGGACTGTCTACCCCTCGACCCGCGCCTCCTGGAGGTGGCTGAGTGTCCCCTGACCGCAGGGCCACCGCGCCTCGCGTACCGGAGGGGACAGAGGCCCGAGTTGAAAACGAAGACCCAGGAGGCGGTGATTCCTCCACAGCAAAGGCTTGGTCACCTGAAGAAGAGCAAGCCGCAAGGAAACCTACGGAATGGGGAAAACAGACACGGGGCTGGACGCGGAGACATGCACTAGACGGTGTAGGCAGAAACGCTGCGAAACGACATTTGGACCAAACTGACAGCCGACGCCTACATTTGACTGCTTCTACAAAGAACGGATACCTCGACTACTAATAACTGACAACGTGAGAGGGATGCTGAGAAAAGCAACTGAGTGTGGACAAGATCTAGTAAAACGGAGACCTCCGTGATAGTCGTCCGAACGGTTCGATTCCACGTCCGCTCACCTCGTCCTCTTCCTCTCCCAGCGGGCGGCCCGTCACTCCCAATGCCAAAAGCTGCAGCGAGACCGAGAGGTCCAAGACGCCCTCCACTTCGCGCACCTTCCTCATGGACGCCTTTCCCTTGTCCTCGCATGATGCGCAGAGACTGGTGGCCCTGAAGAGCTTCGGAGCCTTCGGAGTCGTGCACTCCCTCCCCGTAGCCACCGCCAGTCCAATCTCCGTCAGCAGGCCTGCGACCCCGCCCCGGACCCCCCGACCCTGATTGGCCTGCACCATGATGTGGGGCACCTAATCCTGGCGCTCCTGCGGGACCCGCCTGAGACAAAACATGAAAAGGACAACCGCAGAGTGACGCAGAGAAAGCAGCGAAACTGGCGGCATATGACCCAAACAGACGACACCAGGGATACAGTGCGAAAACGTCGCCCAGGGCGAACAATGATGTGCACCTAAAGAGTATTACAAAGACGCTTGAAAAACGCCTGCCACACCTCTGTCTTCGCCATGGCAAGACTGCCTGCCCGCCCGCAACTCCCTGCTTTCCCGTCGAATCGTCATCGCTATCCCCATCCCCGAATCCCCTTCCACACCCCCACAGAGCACGCCCAAAACACATGAAGACGGACGCAGGGACCGAAATAACGATTGGAGGCGCCCTTCCGCCCACGGGTCGTCTGCATGCACGGAAGTCTACTTACCCCTGCGGCAGGAGCCTCCCTCACGACAAGCCGAAAGAGAAGTTGCTGTTCCTCAGTGACTTGACCAGGCGCGACAGTCGCGAGGACACGAGCTGCGGCCGCGTCATTGGTCGAGCGAGCTGAGCGCCACAAGGTAAGGAGTGGCAGTTTTCCATAGCAAGGGTTCTCCTTTCCGGCTGACGGTCCACCCACGCCCTCTTCTCTCTCCACTCCCGCGGCGCTTCCGCTTCCGCTGTTGCCCGCGCGCACACCTGGCCCCTCAACTAAGGACCCGCCACTCGCCGCAGCCCCCTCCGAAGTCCCCTTGGACTCGCCGCCTCTCGAGCCGGAGCGGAGAGCTGCCCCGAACAAGTCACCTGCGAAAGTCCGCGAACTGCTGGAGCCCAAGCTGGGACGGCTGCCCGTCGGAGAAGGCGACGCGCCGCCTGTGCCCCCTCGAGACCGGCCTGAGGCTCCGCCGCTCGAAGGGCCCTCCAGGCTCCCTCCCGCAGCGACCTCGCCGGATGGTCCTGAACCGTCGGACGCAGTTCCCCAGGCTCCTCCCGCCCGCCCGCTGCTCGTCGATCCGGCGTTTCGAGAGCTCGGGGCTGGCGGCAGCTGCATGCGCTGCAAGTTCCTCTGTAGGGCCGCATGGGAATCCGCCACGCCCGCTCGCGATGAGGCGCCAGGGAAGAAACCGGTGAGACTCGAGACAGGTATGCTGGACGTGGTGGGCGCGGTCTGGCGCGGGGGCTGTTGCGCAACCGCTCCGGCTTTCTGCCACGGATTGCTCGGCGTCGACGGCTCTGCTGCTGTGCCAGACTCAGCTCCTCGCCTCCCCTTTTGGGAAGACGGCGAGGCAACGTCTGCGGGAGCGGAAGAATGCGCGGCAGGGCTGCGAGACGGATTCACCAGAAAAGGGAAGTCCGCAGTGTCGGCGAGAACGCCGCCGGAACCCAAACATAAGTTAGAGGCCGCTGTAGAACTTTCTCCTGACGACACAACGGCTGGCGTCTGCTGCTGCGCATAGGACGCCGTCGGTGTGCGTACACCGCGCGTCGAGGAACCTGACGACCCACTCTGATTCGCAGACGCCGCTGCCGCTGCGCGCGCACGGTTCACGCCCGTAAACGGACGTGGCTGATACATTTTCGTCGTTTACTACAGCGTAGCAGGAAACCGAGGAAAAACGACACCGGTTCTCGGCACGAATATGTGTGAAGACGAGGGACACACTGAGAGTGTGAAGACCTGACTTTCAGCTCCTCCAGAACGACCTACGAGGGCGAATGAAATGACTCTGCCTTTTCTGCAACAAAGCAGGAAAAAGCCACACTGGAGGAAAGTAACGACACAGGGGATCACAGAGCGACCGGAAATCTACTGGGGCGAGAGAATCGACGGAGATGAAAAAGGTTTCGGAACTGCTCTAACGCACTCACTGAGAAAGTGGAGAAGACAGTGTCTCTACGGTGGCAATGTAAACCGCATGCAAAAGCTGTGGAATAGTTCATCTGAGGAATTTCGAGGCAGACACGTGTTCGATTTCCATCAAACAATCACATGATTCAAGCAGAAGGGAATTTCAGTTCGGAAGACCCCTCGCGAGACACGGATGCACGTCAGAGAAGAAAGTTGTATGACGAACCACTGAATGCGACCCTGAGTTTGTGAAAAACGCACATGTGATCCCAACAGCTCAGAACTGCACACGCCTAGCGGGGAGCAGATATGACTGCGGGGACGCTGTACGGAAGTGTTGGGAGAGAGAGCGGGAAACCTTCGTTCCTCCTCGTCTGTAACTTGTCTTGGGCAGCAACACCGAGAAACCAACGACCGCTGTTTTTCTGCACTGGCAAGCACCCCGCCTTCAACCCCCAGCGCGGAAAAAACAGGAAGAGGGGGGCACACAGGGGAAGACACAGCGACAGAACCAGGGGGGGCGCGACTTTCCAGAGAATAAAAATGAGGAGTGGAACGGTGTTGCGAACTGCACTAAAGCGTCACGGAGACACAGAGAACGCAAGCGGAAGAAGGTGCAAAGCAAAACGACGACGTCCGCTTCAGGGCGAAAAGCGGTCGAATCCAGAAAGGGGGAAAACCACACTGCTGGAGCGCAAAAACTACTTCAGTTGTGATTCGCGAAGTTCACAGACCAGATATACACAGGAATGTTGGGGGTGGAGAAACGCGTCAAAACGGAGAGGGGTTGTTTGCAACAGTAACGGACAGAAAACACCATGACGAAAAAAAGACAAGAGGGGGCCGCTTTGTTCTCAGCTCTTCGCAGATGACAGAAACGGTACGCGCTGCCCTTCGAAATCAGTTGCCGCTGTGCGAGTCTTTTGAGACAAAACACGAATGTTTTCGTAGACATCTGTTAACAGGAAAGTTGAAAACACTCAAAAACAGCGTAGAGACCGCAAAAAGAGTTCGCCCAAATCAAGTGTTCCACTTACTTCAAAGCAGCAATAAATCGGTATCTGCCACGACGTGATTGCGGAAGGCAACGACCACTACAGCCGCTGGTGTTCTAGCATGCGAGCATGTACTGCATTTTTATTTTTTCCCACGACCTCTCCAACTCATACTTCTCTCCTAGGTTCGACGATGCAGATGAGCGACGCCTTGGATTAAACGCGCACCGTTGGGGGTGACGGGGGGTCGACAGGACCACCGTAGATAAGCCGCCTTGACGAGTTCTGGTCTGTGTGCCACTGCGCGCAGCGAAACCTTAAAATGCTTTCGTCTCCTCTCGGTTTTGTGCTGGTCGGCATGAAGAACAAATTTGGATCGCGACGATTTGCACAAGAACTGGATGTGCTGCCTTTGTAGACGTTCTCTGTGTTTAGATAAGGCAGAGAAGACACGCACGAACGTGCTAAGCCGTCAAATGGTCCTATCCTCTGTGTCTCTAAAGATGCCACTGTTGGAAACTGCCTGGATGATAGGTTTCACGTCCGCAATTTCCTGAAACTTCGAACCAAAGCCTTCGGTGGCCCGTGCGCGAAACACATAAATCGCACGTCTGTTTACGACTCGGACCACCCCTGTGTTTCCTCACAAAATCCACGCGGAGGTTATCTGTATTCCCCCTCAGGGGCGTACTGCCAAACGGTCGACGATGGAAACACTGGAGAACGCCGGGGCGCTTAAAAGGGACCCCTGACTATACTAATAGTGAATCCATAGATGAATATAAGCCGTTGCGATCGTGTCGTAAACCGGGTAAATTTGTAGAAGAGGGGAAATCCAGATGCCAGGGAAGATCCCGTGCGTCAAATGTGGTATTTGACCAGTGGCTTGCATACTGATGGCACGAACATTCGACACACTGAAAGCTTTAAGTAACTACCTTTGATAGACATGGTTGATGTTCGTATGATTCTTTGTGGCTAGTCGGAAACAATTTTCCAGCCCAAACCATGTGCATTTTGATTTGGGTGCCTCCGCTGGTCCAACCTACTTGGACGCAACCGAAGGTAGTGTCGTGTCTATTTAATCTCTCGACACTGCAAAAGAAAATAATTCCGTGCCTGGCCTGCACACTTCTTGGTCTACGCACGTAAGCAAGATCAACATCAGTCGGTGAATTCTCCGAGAAACGTTATGTCTCGGCGTTCCTAGCTGCCGCCGCCAACAATTGCCGACATGGCTAAATATGCACTTACATTGTGGTGCGAGGTCGCTAGAAGACATGTTCCTCAGCCTAGGAGGCAGTTGTTTCTCCAAAAGGGGAGAGGCTAGCCGCTGGATGCTTCAGTTACATCTTCGCATACTCTTAAATTACAGTGCGGCAAATCTCACAGGGTCGAGCCGTAGAAGTGGAAGTCCGAAAAAAAATCAAAAGCTGAAGTACGAAATGCTGTAAGCAACGGCTCTCCAGAGACAGAGTCGCTCAACAAGAGAGAAAACTCGGGGAAAGAGTTTAAGAATACAGGAAATTCAAATGCGGTACACTCGCACGAAAATGCGCACTCTCCGGTGGAGCCGCTTCGCCGACTACGGCAGATCGCCTTCCTCATACAGAGGAACCAGTAACACGAGGACGAAACTGCAGCTTGTAAATTCGGAGCTGTTCATATCTGTGCGTGCATTATCATGCATCTGTGATTGAATCATGAGGCACTCTGCCGCCTGCAACACACCGCAAGGGAAGGACAGCTTCATGCCACGTATGCGTATGCAAAGGAATATGGGTGCAGCACCTAAGTAGCGGGTAACCGAGATAGTGCGCAATATACTAGAGGAATTCGCTGACGAGCTAAAGGAGGGCTATCCACAGACAAAATATATAAACAGGAGACCACACACAAGGAACTATAGGAAAGCGTCATCCAAGGTTATGCACTTTTACTTTTGTTCCGTCGGACAGTGAACATGCCTGAGTCGGTAGGAGGCAGGCCTCCCACAAAGGGTATATCCAGCGGGCTCAAAATTAACAGAAAAATTCATTTATTCGTGCATTTTTCTTGCAGATATGAGGCATTGTGTCGCCATTTTTACAGACGCAAACTGTCGCCTCTTCTACAACAACTGGGCTAAAGAGAGTCAAAGTGCATCCCTCAGAACCTCGTCGCTTTTTTCTTGAAATAAGTTTTTTCAACGGGTTGATACCACGGACGGCGCACAGAAACAGGAGAACAGTGAAAAGGTCAGACAACCAGGGACCGCACGTTGTAGGTCGGCAGGCGGAACACGTCTGCTGTCAGCGAGTTCACTCAGAATGTGTATGTGGTCCGGGAAGAGTTCGAAGACTGTCATATGAAACAATACACACAGTACGATGTTGTGTGCAAATGACATCGACCATGCGACCTAAAGCACAGTCTCGGTATAAGACAGTTGGAGAAAAATCATAGACCGCTAGGGTCCAAAACCCGGCACAACCAACGGAAGAGTCTTTTTGTCGGTGCAAAAACTCCAATGCGAAAAAGTGCCAGACCAGCTGGCGTTGCAAAGACGAAAACGAACCCCTTGGCAACCACATGTTCGTTTCTCTCCGTCCCCGTTGCCGCCTACGTACGCAACGCCGTAGGCTGAAGCCTCAGACTTCACCCGTGCTCAACAGGCACACCTGTTTTATTTTCTTCTCACAAACTCACTGCCCTTCTTCCACGAGACCAAACCTTTTTCAAGCGTCTCTCCCGAAAAACTCCTCCCCAGCAAGTTCAGATTGTCCATCTGCTGCCGCAAGCCGCGTCGTCACCGTCCTGTGTTGTCTAATTGAAAGATCGCTATTTGTACAGCTCCTATATAAAAAAAACATACCTGGAAGAATTCTACTTGTACAACTCCTGCGTTAAAGAAAAGCATCCCTGAGCTGCCTTCTCTGTTCCGTAGCTTGGCTCCGCTGTCCGGGTGCTCCCTCAACCCTTTAAGGGGCTCCAGGAGATTTCGCTGGCTGCTGGTGGCAGCCAGACTGGGCACGAACGCTTTCTCACAGAAAAGTGCAAAATAGATCGAATAATGCCAACTAGAGAGGACCACTTTCGATGCATCCCAGCCATTCCCTCCTCCATACCGCCCGAAATTGCGACTACGCTGCCCGCAAAAACGCGGAAGCTCGACCCGTGTGAGATTGAAACGACGCAAAATGCGTCCGGCAGGAAGAAAATCACGGGTGCCACGACAAGCCGGCCACGGGTTGAACGGACCCGCTCGCGGCCGAACAAGAGTAAGCTTGCCGAGCGCGGTAATTCAGATGCGCCTTAAGGACGCACGGATGCCCACTCATGCCTTTGTATACTCATAGTCTGTCAACATCAGAAACCGATGATGGGATTTTGGATGCGCCCTTTGCGTCTTGTATTTCCACAACGCCGGAACACCCCACTTGCGCGCACCATTCTTTCCCCCCGTCTGCCTACCTTTCTTCTTCGCTTCCTCGCGCTCTGTTGTAAGGCCCCGGCATGCGATTCTTTTCACATCTGCTACGAGCAGGACTTTGCCCGAATGGCAGTTAATTCGCTACATCGACCCCATACAAAAGCATCCACGCATGCACTACTGCGATATGGAGACTCCCACACATCCACAACGAAACACATCGCGAAGAAATTTGATACGAAAACTTGTGAATAGTCACACTGCAGAGCGCACAATCGTCGACCTAACAACTCGCACAAGTTGACTGCGTCCGAGAGGCGTGGCTCCTCGTTCGCGTTCTCAGATATCGTGGCCCCTGCTGTCCTCGCAAGCTCCACCGCAGGTGCCGCCACCCCCACAAGAGCTGCAGCCGCGCCCCTGTTGGGCTCCATGGCACGTGGGCAGGAAGGTCGAGCCCCCACCCCGCGGTTCATCGACTCCTCCCACTCCAGAGTCAGGTCGGCTCCGTCTTCCGCCTCTACGGACGCCGCTGCCGGAGTCTGAACTGCGCCTAGACGAGTTTCCACTGCTCCGCATGTACACCTCATACAGTAGGGTGGAGTGACTGATGAGGGGACGCATTGCATCGCGCTCCTTCACTTCTTCCTCGTGGTCGAGGAGGTAGTCTAGGCATATTTCCTTCAAGTCGAGAATGTTGTGTGCGTTCGCCGCGATCAACACTTCGACGACTGTGTCCACGCTCAGCATGCGGCGAAGAGACTCGACGCAGAGACATTTGAGGCGGTCTACGCAGAACTGAACAATGCGCCGCACGGAAGAAGCGCAGACTTAAGACAAAATAAGGCGAAACAGAGAAATCGCCTCTACGTCGTGCCCTAACATGCGCGTGAGCTTTGTGCCGCTAACGAGGCGTTTCACTCTGTCGTTATTGCCTTGTCCCCCTGTGAAGTGTGAATGGAGTCGGATGGAGCAAGGCGGGCGGCTAGCGCAAATGGCAGGGTTCTACCGTTGCACAAGAGCCCCAAAAAATCGGTACCACCCGCACAATGCCCAGGATAACGTACAGCGTTCTACGGTGTTCTTGTCACCTTGACTACACGTGTTTTCTGTAAGAGCACTGCGGGGGTCTCTCTACGACCAGAAGAAAAACTAGCGGAAGGCAACAGGCAGCCTCATAGGTATAGTGAGAGCGACCTGTGTCGAACAGGCAAAGCAAGACCACTTACTGTGGTTACCAAATTATAAGCAGAGACTGTCTCTGTACAAACGGCGTCCATAGTTTATCCTCTCTCACACAACACACAATATACCCCTTGATCTGAAAGAGGCGCCGAGGGAACTGAAAACTAGCCGAGAAGTATCTGCGACATCAGCTGCTCCCTTTTAAAGAATCAGAACTCACTCTTTCAGCAGTTATCATTAGCTGCACTGTCTGCTGACAAGACAGCTGCTCTGACACCATGTCCGCGTGGAGATACTCAAGGAGGGCAGCCATGACCTGCAAGGAAGAGAGGGAAGAGGAACAATCGAACGGGAAGAAGGCAGACACGTAAGATAAGCTCTGAGGCTCTAGCCCGAGAATCACTCAAACACAGCTAACTCGCACGGAACTGTCCTCTCTGGTATTCAAGGCACTCTCAGCCGGCAACGAGCACCACAAACAAGCCCCATAAAGCGCGACCGAAGTGTGGGGACAGAAAAGCATGAACGCTTGCGTTACACAGCCTCTCCTACCTCATATTGAACACCCTCAATTCTTATCGGAATCCCGTTCTCCGCCATTTCTGTCTCTTTGAGACCCGAGTTGAAAAGAGCTCGAAAGTGTTCACTACGGGTCATAAGAATTGCCTTGCAAGCGTACAACCGCTTGCCTCCTTCTACAGTAAAAGTGACGTCGCTGTTGGGCGGGGACAACAGGCGACGAAGATCTGCCAGAAAGGTTGACGGAGGAACAGCCACTGTCGCTGAAAAACAAGACACGCACACACACGACACGAGACACTAGCCTGTCGGAGGAAATGCTACAGAAATTATCCCCGTGAACCACATCTTGCCAAATTACCAGGTTGCAGTAGTGACAGACGCAAGGCACAAACGCGAGCGAACGGATAGCTAACGGCACAGAAGATCCGCAAGACAAAACTGCAGGCCCCTGTAAAACTGGTGCGTCTACGGCAACTCCAACACGAATGTGCCTTCTGTGAAAACGCCCACGAACAGAAGACGGCAGAAACAAATTCCCATATCCCAAGTGAAGGACCTCTACATTCAGTGGAAGAAGATTAAGTTTTGAAAGCGCTAGCCCCGTGTCGGTGTCGTCCACAATGTAAAGCCTTTCGTCTCCATCCCGGGGCCGCAGGCGAGTCTCACTGCGTCCCTTCGAAGGAAATGGAAAGTGGAGCACTGTACTGAAGCTCTAAGACGCGCGAGCAAATCATCTCGAAAGCTCGCCCTCTTCAGTCACAAAATCATGTTTCTTGCCCCCAACGCTTACGGAATTTGAATTCGTAAAAGTCGTTCAGAACGTTGTGCCCGTTGTAGCCGCCAAAAATATATAGTGCATTCTTGTAAACTTGGGCAACCATCGAGCTCCTTCCAGTAGGGGTGTCAAGGCCCTCGACGACCTGCCACTCATGCGTGTCTGTCAGGGGAAGACCAGAAGCGGACACAAACGAATACGCGCTTCTGGAGACACAGAAACCTCAATCAGTCTCAAGCATTGTTCACTAAACGAAGAACATAATTCGCCCAAGCACACACCTGTCGAAACGCCAACCATCCGTGCATGCACGCTTACGCACATGTACATACGCATACATATATGCGAAGCCCTGCAAGTCTCTTTTTGCGTGGATTTTGTTACCGGCTCGGTGGCCGCAACAAGATTGCGATCTTTGGCTTGCCGCCTCCTGTCATGCGTAGTGGTGCTAGCGCTTTGCCGTGTGTCCATTAGGCCACTGCCTTTCCACCTGTGTTTGGTTTTGCGCACAGTGCGTCTTACCCAAGTTGAAGACGTAGAGGTCGTTGAGTCTCTCCTGCCCATTGTAGCCCCCGAAGATATACAGGCAATTTCCGTGGGCTGCAGCGGCGTGGAAGTATCTGGCAGACGGAGCTCCTGTTGAGCTGCCGCTCAGGGCACAGGAACAGCAGCTGCCTCCATAGCCGGTCGCCAGCGCTCCGCCGCCAGCCCCGTGGGTACCGCGGCAATAGTTGCACCCGCCGTCATCGTTTGAATCCAGGCGGCCCCCTCTGCCGGATCCGAGTGTCGCCACGCGACAGCAACCTGCTCCGCCATTGCTTCCTCGTCTAGGGGTTGTGCTGGAAGACGAGGTGGAAGACGCGGTAGAGTCGATGGGGTACCACACGTAGGCTCCACCACCAGAGGCGCCCCCATTTCCGCACACCATGGAGTCCGTGATGCCAGGTGGCGCATCGCCTGCACCTGCATTCGAGTAGCCCATTCGCCCAGCTCGTGCGAGAGGCACCCTGGAGGCACTGGAGTCCCAGCTTCCTCGGGCAGACGCGAGCTCGCCTGCAGGTGAAGACGGCGTTGCTGAGGCGCTGTCGCTGCTCCTCGCGGCGTCCCCGCCTCCGGTCGTGGCCCCGCCTTGTCGGAGAGAGAGTGTGTAGAGCGGCGGCGAAGACGACGGGGAAGAGAAAGGGGCAGCCGGCGGTGGATGCGTCGCGATCAGGGTCCAACACCGCGTGGGGATGTGGAAACAGAAGAAGTCACTCAGGCGATTGATGCCGTCGTAGCCGCCAAACATGTAGATGCAGTTCTGGTGGTGCGCCCAAGACGGACAGGAGCGGCCCGAAGGAAGATGCCCGTGCTGCTTCGTCTCCGTCCACTGGGACGAGTGCAGATTCAATTCGTGCATGTCTCTGAGCCAGCTTGTGCCGTCGTATCCGCCGTACAGATACAACAGTCCGTCAGTCCCGCACAAAGCAGAAACGAAGCCAAAGCGGGCAGACGGCTTCTGGCCTCCAGTTTCGACCTCGTGCCACTCCTCCTTCTCGAAGTCGAACGCGTGCAAATCTTGCAGCCAGTGGATGCCCGAATACCCTCCAAAAATGTACATGCAACCGCGATACACGACCGCCCCGTTGTTCTCTCGCGCACTCGGACTGTTTGCTGCCTTCACTTTCGTCCACCGCCGCTGAACGAAATCGAACTTGCACAAGTCGTCGAGGCGCGCATGGCCCCCGTATCCCCCAAACAAATACAGACAGTCGCCGTACACCACACTGGCCGCTCCGCTTCGTCTCTCAGGTCTCTCGTCTCCCACGCACTGGACAGGCCGCCATCGTCGCACAGCCCCGGCGCCGCAGCTGCCGTCCGCGGCGCTGGGACCGCAGCATCTTCCTCGCGACCCACAGGCCCCATAGTCCCCATGTGTGCAGGGAGCTTGTTGTTTCTGTTGAGAAGAATTGCACGGGCCGCGGCAGTAGCTCGCTGGTCCAGCCGCTGCATTCTCGTTTCCTTGCTGGGGTGGTGGCTGTCGGTACGTTCCGCAGGCGGAGGCAAGGTGAGAGGCTCCTCGCATTTCCTTGAGGGGAGATGGAACTCGGTGAAAGCAGACACCAGCGTCTCTTGTCCCGATTTGATCGTTGCCAACGGAAGAGACAGAAGCAAGAAACATATAAGGTTGCCTCCACAACGTGCTTGTTTCACGAAGGTCTTTCAGGTCCGTATCATGAAGACCAGGAGCAGACCGAGTTCAGAAAACGGCTCCTAACTCATTGTGGTTAGCAGCTACTGAGGTGACGAAGAAGAGGGGAAGGGTGCTTTTCAAACGCCTACCAAAACAAGTACGGAGGCTGTGGGCGTTTTGTGTCTACAACACACTTCTAATCAATGCTAACCTCCCAACAGAGGCATCCACCATCATTAGACAGTGTGTAAGACTCACCGAAGGATGAAAGGTGTCGGGTACGCCCGGAGGAAAATAACTAATGAAACCTAGCAGAGGCGATGTCTCGATGCGGTGCGAGCCAGTGTAGCGTTAAACAGTCAGGATAACGTGTTGCGATAACGCCGCGGGAGATAACGCCACTAGTGAGGAAATGAGCAACCAAAAAAGGTGTAAAGCCTAGCAGCTCCAACGTATCCCGGGCAAACCTCCACGCAGTTCCGCCCATCTCACGTTTGATTCTAAAATGCACAAAGAAAAGAATCTACGCAAGCTTCCGGTCATTATGAATTCGAGTGGCACCTTCGCAGTTACACCCGGCCTTGCGCGTCGGAGTCACCGCGCAGGTACGAACAGGAACCCAGTGGCCTCTCAACTCGCAGAAAAGAGGAAGCAGTTTTTATCCTACCTTTTGAAATGAATGAGAGCCATTACTGGTGTGGCGCAGGATACCTCACCAAAGAAGAAGAAACGGGAGTCTGAAAAATGGAAGCAATGTTCAGGCATGCGAGGTCCTAGTGTCTAGCATGTTAATACAAATTGCTGTGCACGTCGAAAAATACCGAGCTTCCACGTCCGGGACTTACTCTTTGAAGTACTTCATATACGCACGGCACAAGACTGGATGGATGCGTCAAATGCTACGTATAATCTGAAACCGCAGCGACAGAGAGGCAGAAACGTGAGCTAGGCAGTGAGTTGCTGGGCTCAATGGAAAAGCAACCTTTGCATGCAGCTTTTTGGGAGGTCGCCGGAGGCGGCAACTTGCCCGTTCCGTTCACACACCACTTTCTTTGGCAGAAAGAAAAACAACTATGATGGTTATATGAACCGATTCACAACAGAAGGCAGAATTACATCAAAAAGTGTGTGTCGTATGGAGCAGCTGTGAGTGGACGTTCTTTTGCCCGTTGAACTGGTGTGCAGTTGGAACCCGGACTGCCTCTGACCAAAACTCAACGATGCTGCCGAAGTCGCGAGCGCAGGTGACCCGCCTTGAGGAGGGACACACGACCTTCGTGTACAAAGCATTCAAAATGTAAAGTCACAACTTTGCGGACTCAGTGATCAAATGAAACGAGCCGGGATGAAAGAAGAGAAACAGCTGAGTCTAACAATGTTTGGTACATCGACTGAGCATGCAGTGTTGTAAGCGATACCAATCCAACACAGGATTGTCCAGTTGTATGGTGGAACAGCTAGAAATTTCTTCTGCCTGGTCTTTTCTTGTTTCCTGAAGGACACTTCTTCGCCGCTGACTGCGGAAGATTGACTGCGGCACAGAAATATGTGGCACGCGTTTGTCGAAACAATGCCGTAATTACATGTGGCTCAACATAGTTCTTCTATATTCTGGGGGCATCAACACGATCAAGATCAGTTTTCCCGAGAGGGGGGGTTGACACTTACAACCCATCCTTTTGACCCTGAGATTTCTCCCCCACCGGTATCGGTTACGGATGTGGAAATGATAGATTTTGCTCCCTCTTACGATGGCACGTGCACTCTCTCGACGCTGCTGATGACTGTAACTACGCGTGACTGTTGTGCTTTGCTTTAAAAGTTCAAGGTGCGGTCGCCTGAAGCTTCTGCGACGCTCGGCCGGCGTCCACACCGTCAGGAGAGCTGGATTCATTTCAGCACCTGTTGCCTACACCAAAGCATATGGTGTTATGCTATACGAAGCTTTATTCATTAGATGTGCACCGAACCGCAAACCGGACTACAAAACACGCAGATGCAATTCACTGCCGGGCTGCGATTCCTGGGTCCCACAGGATTTGAGGCCGCATAATAAACCACTGCGCAGGATCGTTCATCAGCACAGACCTATCATTTGTCAACCCTGGGCACGTGGATTTAGTCACGTACCAGGAAATTTCGACCACCGTTCCAGCCAACCAGACCTGCCATTGCTTTCTAGCGAGTTTGGTTACCTGTATCACTCCGTGCTCTTCAGTTGCGACACGCATGAATACATACCAGTGTTACCCGGTATGTTGCCACGGTCAACGCCGTCCTTCCCGAATCCATAATGGGGCAACCGCGTTGCCTGCCCAGATAATGGTTCGCCCACAGCCAAAGCCTACACTGACCTCAGTGCAAGGACAGGGGAAATACTTTCATTGACCAGAAACGCAGATCCACATCTGTCGCGCGCAACAGCGCCTCACAAGTCATCCCATAAATAGAGAAGCACGCTGAACAGTGCGGATGCGTTTGTTGAAACAAATACATTCAAATGACCATTGGCACACAAGCACGGTTCAGCACTACCGAAAATTCAACGCAGAAAGCCTCGACACGGCTGGGCCCTCCACTATGCCGAAGAGGCATCTTGCAGCTGGCGAATGAAAGCCGAGAAGTCATCTTCCGTCCCAGCGCTCTCCTGGTAAGACTCCCAGAGCACGTGCTCCAGATCTTCGAGCTTGCCCGAATCATAGTCGCGAATAAGCTCAGCCACACCATTGTGGTCCTCATCCGACATGATCTTCTTGAACCGTTGCGAGCCGAGCATCAGAAGCAGCAAGAGCTTCTTGAATTTCGCTTTTGTCATCACAGGGCTCGGAACTGGGACGGGAACTGGTGCTCCTTTGACAGGCGGCGCCGGTGAATATTTCGCTGGTGGCGGTGGAATGTGTTTTGCTGGCGGTGCTGGCACGTGCTTTGCTGGCGGAGCGGGAATGTGCTTCACTGGAGGAGGTGGAAGGTGCTTCGACGGGGGTCTGTGGGTTGTCGTTGTTGTAGGCCGCCTCGTAGTGGTAGTTGTTTTGGGCGGAGGGGGATGATGCTTGGGCTTGTCATCGTGCTTGTCCTTGTGATCGCGCTTGTCCTTGTCATCGTGCTTGTCCTTGTCATCCCAGCCTCCCACTTCGTCTTCCGCGTCGACGTGGGAGATAGCATCGACATAGCCTTCCTCCCCGGATACGTCCTTGGCCAAAAAGCTATCGACGCTGAGATCCTCTGCGACAGTCGGCGCCGCGTCAACACTGGCTGACAAGCCTACGAAAAGGGCGAATGCAACTACACGTCTGGTGCTGAAGAAGGCCATTGTTAGCAATTGCAGAAAATGATTCAAGAACACTTCGGGTGCGATATCGAAATCTCGAGTAGAATGAAATGTGTGAGGAGCTGATGCCATGGAGTCGATGCACATGGACGTCACAACATGATGTCCTCAGAGCGCGGGAGGGGGCCGAGACTGCTCGATCGAGTGGATCGCTTGGCGAGCATTGTGGTCCCCCCAGTAGTCTCCAGTCAGAGCGCTCGCAACTGGGGCCGATGGAACTGAATGCATTGTGCCTCGAATGTGCCGACCATTAGCATCACCTTCTCTTTGGTTTTGTGTAAGGACGCATCATGACTTTCTAAAATAAGCTGCGTGGTGGTGCATCGCCGAGAACGTGGGAGACTTCCCCATCTGATGACGCCAGCAGGGTGTGATTCACCGTAAGCTTGTTCTGCGTCTCGTGAATACGAAAGGGGCAGCATATGAGCGGGAAATCAGGATATGAGTCCGTTGTTCGGAGGGTGTACGGTAGCGGCTTCGTTGCAACCTACAGCGGTTGTTCGGGAGTCGTTTTCGAGAAGCAGAGTAGTTCCCTATTTCCTAGAACCGTTAGTGATCACTGAAAGTTTTCCAACGCACGACAGAAACGTGGTACAATAGCTGATGAATAAGTGTAGATGTCCATGCCATGTGTGGCCTGTTAATGGGAAAACAGGTGCGTGACCACCGGCACGTCGGGGAAGTGGGGAGCCAGGAGGGAGCCAGGAGGGAGCCAGGACGATCGGGTGAAGCCACGAACCGATCCGACAAGACTTACGTTGCTCCCCCTGGAGTGCATTTCATTGTTGTGCATCTGTGGATACTGGAGACTTCATTCGGGCTCACGGGGAGAGGACGGATCTCCAGCGACTCAGGCCAAACGTCTCACTCGGAGCGTTCAGGGGAGAACGAGAGATACCGTTGAAGTCGGAAGGGAACTGACCGCGAGAAAGGCGGGCTGACGGTGTTGGAGCTGTCAATGCCTATTTGTATCTCCTTGAGTCCTCCAGTTCAACAGAACTGTGGTTTGTCACAATAGAAGTCACCCTTATGAAATGCGAAGTTTGTCCAGCCACTAGATCATCGTTAGCGCCCCCGCTGCGATTTCGGAAGAGGAAAGTATCGATCATCGCTTTTTCTGCAATCCACTCATGGCGGGACCCTGCATCATGACTACATTGACGTCGACCGCACTCGAAAAGAACACTTGATAGTAGGAGGCCACCGGTTTTAGTCCATGCCCTAATACTGTAACTAGTCTGTCCTCATGCTCTCTATTTGGATGGAGCGAGATTCATTCTGATTTGGACAGTGGTGCTCCTATTTGTTCCTTCGTCAGCCATGTGTTATTTCACTGCGTCTACATCAAATTTGTTTTGAGACACAGTGATTCGGTAATCTTCATTGACTAACTGCGGTAGGGCAACCTCGGTCGCCAACAAAGCCCCACACATGGAGCGTGACTCTGATGCCGAATCTCATCGCGTTCCACTGCTGATGTGGAGATCATTGCTAATTCGACAACGATTTGAAGCATCGTAGGACTTTGGGGTTGCGTGTGTTGAAACAAATACATTCAAATGACCATTGGCACACAAGCACGGTTCAGCACTACCGAAAATTCAACGCAGAAAGCCTCGACACGGCTGGGCCCTCCACTACGCCGAAGAGGCATCTTGCAGCTGGCGAATGAAAGCCGAGAAGTCATCTTCCGTCCCAGCGCTCTCCTGGTAAGACTCCCAGAGCACGTGCTCCAGATCTTCGAGCTTGCCCGAATCATAGTCGCGAATAAGCTCAGCCACACCATTGTGGTCCTCATCCGACATGATCTTCTTGAACCGTTGCGAGCCGAGCATCAGAAGCAGCAAGAGCTTCTTGAATTTCGCTTTTGTCATCACAGGGCTCGGAACTGGGACGGGAACTGGTGCTCCTTTGACAGGCGGCGCCGGTGAATATTTCGCTGGTGGCGGTGGAATGTGTTTTGCTGGCGGTGCTGGCACGTGCTTTGCTGGCGGAGCGGGAATGTGCTTCACTGGAGGAGGTGGAAGGTGCTTCGACGGGGGTCTGTGGGTTGTCGTTGTTGTAGGCCGCCTCGTAGTGGTAGTTGTTTTGGGCGGAGGGGGATGATGCTTGGGCTTGTCATCGTGCTTGTCCTTGTGATCGCGCTTGTCCTTGTCATCGTGCTTGTCCTTGTCATCCCAGCCTCCCACTTCGTCTTCCGCGTCGACATGGGAGATAGCATCGACATAGCCTTCCTCCCCGGATACGTCCTTGGCCAAAAAGCTATCGACGCTGAGATCCTCTGCGACAGTCGGCGCCGCGTCAACACTGGCTGACAAGCCTACGAAAAGGGCGAATGCAACTACACGTCTGGTGCTGAAGAAGGCCATTGTTAGCAATTGCAGAAAATGATTCAAGAACACTTCGGGTGCGATATCGAAATCTCGAGTAGAATGAAATGTGTGAGGAGCTGATGCCATGGAGTCGATGCACGTCGGCGTAGCAAGAGAATGAGTATGGGAGCAAGGGGGAATTTGGAGGTTGCTCGAACGAGTGGTCGGTCCGAGATTTCTGGCTCGTGAGGGCACACAGAGTGAGGTGTCGCTTCGAAATGTTCAGAGTCGTACGTGCTTTTGTTGTTGGCTCTTCATAACCTCATGCTCGTTGATCTGTTAGATCATCGGCAGCCCGGTGGTTGACGCTCACAATTTGGTGCCATGGTTTGACGGCTTCGGGCTTAGTACGGCAACTATCAGCAGTCAAGTCTCGCTACACGAAATTGCGAATTGGCGGCATGTGCTTCGCTAAGATACATAATTACGGTTTCCTTTTCCTCCATCACTTGCTGTCGAAAGAGCACCGAACGTAGAACTCAGGAAATATCTACTTTAAGCATTTCAACAACAGTGAGCTCCTTCGTCATTTCGTCAACCAGTGTACAGGGTACCTTGCCGCCCATTTCTAAGTTGTTTCGACTTGTAGTGTAGCAGCAGGGCAGTAGCTCTCGCCCCCAAAACTCAGTACACGTCAACATCGTCTCCAGAGCAGCGAGTAAGTCAGAGCGTGTCTGTATTGAAGGTGCTCCTGCCGGTGATTCTGGCAGCTAGTGACGACGTGAGCGTCTCTACCAGTGAGTGCTAGACAAATGTCATACGCCCAGCCGACAAAAAACAGGCTGACTTCGTTCAAATCATGCCGATAACGCGTTGCGCTACCGTTCCACCTATTTCTTCTCATTGTCCAGTAGTCACTTAGTCGGAGAGAACCCTCATTCACTGTACGTTACGTGTATCAGGAGCTCAAAGCTACAGCGTTTACCAAAAAGAAAGTCCTCAAAGTCCGGGAGTATAAACGGCTCTGCAATTTACCTTTACCAGTTCTGCATACACGATTTCCTGTCATCTGCTTTTCTCTCTTTCCTTTGCTTCGTCGTCTGTCACGCTGGAGGTTCAATCACCCGTCCTTGACACATAGTGCACGTCCCTCCGCTACTCGCACCCAGGAGGAAACCTGAAAGACAAATTAGCGGCACATGAACCGGAGACCACAAAGTCATGCTCCAAGGCACCGAACTCAAACATGATCAGTCAAATGCACACCTGTCAGATGAGTCGGCATGCTTACCAGTTAGTGACCAGTATACACTCAAGACAGATTAGCCCCATGATCGACGTCGAAACTTTCTATGACACGCGAAAAAGTGACATGTTTCTCAACTGCGACTTCCCGTCAGTGCCTCCCAAATCAAGCAATTGTTATTTATCGTAGCACCCTATGCGTGAAAGAAGTGAACATCGAAATGGAAGACCGTATGAAGAACCACTTTTTCACTTTTCTCGGCCGATATAGCGAGAAAAGCAGTTGTTGACGCTTTCGTTCATATACGGAGAAACAAAAGAATCTCACCTAAAGAATTCCACACTCCACAGCGTCCACACAGGACTCTCTGTTTCCGCATATCGTCCATGTGGACTTCAACGGCTTTCCTTTTCTCCCCCTCCTGTGCAAGCAAGCACACAACAACGGGGAACTCAGTAAACAAAGATAACACCCTCATTGGCTACGGTACGCACTTCGCGCCACGCGGGAACAGTGTTGTAGCTTGAATCGGCAATCGCAATAATGAAAACGAACTTCCGGTGCCAGATTTGAACAACGGCCGCCTGGGGGCACTCCAAAGCTTGTGACCCCCTGGTGCAAATGCGCCAGTGCGTTATCCGCGGACATGTAAATATACCCCATGTTCTTTCCCGAGGGCTGAGGGTTCACTGTTAGAACGCTGCTTTTCAGAGAAGGCAAAAACGTGATAAATGTGCACTAGAGAGGATGGAAGCACTGCGCAGAAACGAAAATGTCAGATCCACTGGGGGCAGGCCATTTTCTCCGAGATTTGAAGACAGCCTCCCTGGAGAGATGCTATGGTAGTCTCTTGCGAAGACAGGACACGCTCTTTGACTGCCACTCCACTGGACATAGCAGCTTCCTAACCTGGCAGTAGTGCTCGCTGAGCAGCGAAAGCTGTTCCATGTACTTGACTTCCGCCAACCGCGCCGCACTGGCAGCTGCTGCGGCCGCACTTTGTTGTTCCTGTAGCTGCCTCTGGAGAAGCTGCCGCTGGCTATCGAGGGAGTGAATGGTCTGTAAAGCGCAAAACGCATTTACAGGCAAATAACATGTGGTGAGCTTGGAAGCTTCGGTACCACTCTGCTCTGCAAAAACACCCTGTTTTCACCTCGAACTGAAATCCTCTGGAAAACAATATGGCGGGAAATGTGACTTGGTGAAAGCAACGTCCACGAGGACAGACTTTCCCAGTGGTGCATCCTGCGTGCAAATCTGATAGCAGATTCATGGCCCTAGGTTGTATAGGGAGTCTACAAGCAAACGTATGCTGGTGTCACCTTCAAGCAACTGCTGAGCTGCATCTTCAGGGCTGCGAGCGCGTCTTCGCTGGTCTGGACATGCTGCAGCAACTGCTGAACCTGCTGGACGTAGACTCGTCGTAGCTCCTGCTGAAATTCCAAAGCCGACACTTCCGTTGACTGCCCTTCTCCTGTTCTGCCTTTGCACGCTTCAAGGGTGGCAATAACAGCTTCCGCTGCATCAGTTGCAGCGGTCGACACAGGCGATTCGGAGGAAGCTGGAAAGACGCTCCTGTCAGAACACACAATGTAAACTGGCCATAGTGAAGAGAGAAGATAAAAAACTGGACGCAGCTGCTGTGCCGTAGATAAACCCGAAGCCGCAAATTAGGGAGGATACGGCAAAAAGACAAGTACTCACTGGATTGGACAGACAGACAAACAAAAACTGTGAGTCTGGACAGGCTCTAAAGTCTACACCGTGTAGCATCTTACACTTTTAGTCTCTTCTGGCTGCTTCTTTTACTCACCCACGCTGCAGAAGAGCTGCTTCGATCATAGCAGCAGCTGCCTCTCGGGACGGGTACCGAAGCACAGGCAGACTGTTTTCTGAGCCCGGGAAGCGCCGACATTCACTCGCCACCACCATGAGCATCGAGGCTGCAGCGCATGCGTCCTCGAAAGCTGCCACCGCCGCGCCTGCCGCGTCCACGTTTTGGGAACCTGTACCACCAGTGACACGAGATAGACCCGAAAAACTTCAACTTTGTTATCGTTCACTCCTGGACGATGTAGAAACGATCGAACATGCAGACATGTCATCCAGGAAATATGTGCAGTCGCCGAAAAGGCAGGCGAGCTCATCGTCGTCCATCCCGGCCTCAAATCGAAAAGTTCTTGGTATATGCTTTGCCAAATAAGCTGCCCAACATTTACGAATGGCAGGATTGACACTGCCCAACAGGAGTTCTCTGAAAACTCGTAACTGTGCTGGTAAGGTAAGGGGCACAAGCGAGTGACACGTCACGAAGTCTTGGTGGACACACGGAAAGAAATCCAACTGTCCGCGCCTGTTTGAGAAACAGTTCAACAGGTGACGCGGCAAAGACGCATCCTGTGGGGGCTGTCCTTCTTGCTAGAGACGCGAAGGGTACGGACCGCTCTGCTCAGAGTGCTGGCATCTTCAGAGGATTGCATTCAGGAAGAAAACACACATGCAACCCCTTCCCGTCCTCCCTTTTGTTCAATGTAAGTCCACAGATTCGTTTCTTTTCTCGCCTCGACGAGAAGGAAGCTACTGACATGTGGTGGAATCCTCCGCAGACGCTGGAGCTGAAGGGGCGGAAGGGTTGCCGATGCTTTTTCGTTCGCAGTTCGAGTCCTCGCATTTTTCCTCTGAACTCCAAGTTGCGCTCGCCTTCCCTTCACTATTCTCTGTTGCCAGATGCTTGCCTCCACTCTCTGAAGAGGCAAACGCTTGTTTCCCATCCTGCGAACATCGCCACGCTCCATCATCTCCGCTTTGCTTCGCGTCCGCTGAAAAAAGCAACACGAAGCAAAGGCGCACTCTGCACTCTCCTCGCACCCAACAGCTCTCTACAGTCCCGAGAGTTTGCACGTTTACTAAAAAAACGCGGCACAACTCCGGGACAGAATTCTCCACCTTTCCGAGTCGTCTTCACCCACATGCAGCGCGAGGTGACGACAGCTTTCTTTGTCTTTCCTGCTGCTCTGTGAAACATACCTTGGCATGTCAAGGTCACCCCGTTCTCGTCCTCTACACGCAGCAGGCGCTGGAGTGCAGGAGTGCTACGGGAGCTGAACCCACCACGCGCGAGCTGGACAGGAGAGACAAGCCACAGCCGGCAGAGACAAAGTAACACGAAATGATCCTCCAAATAGCCAAAGGGCCGAATCGGGTATGTGAGAAACGAGGTTTCTCCCGGCTGTGGCGCCCCAGAGATGCATTTGTCCCCATCGTAGAACATATCCGAGGAAAGCGAGCGACAGGCCCAAACTCCACCCTGCAGGGAAAGACTTCCCTTCCTGTAGGTAAGAGGGGGAGAAGTCTTCACCACTTAACGAGTGACTGTTGCAACCCCCCTTTCCCTGTTGGGTCTCAGCGACCTGAGGCGCAATCGAAATTGCAGCTACATGTGGTTGAGCAAACTCCCGGTGTGAAAGTAACTACGTTTTGACACCGAACTTCGAACTCGTAGGTCTGGCGTCGCAAGGGTCTCGTTCCTCCTGTCACTTTCTTGGACACGCAACTTCTCTTAGGTTTTGAGTCTCTCTAACCTACAGGGCCCCTTTTGGGGAGTAGTCTGTCTTCAAGAGGTAGCAGCCGTCTACTACACGCAAGTTCGATGCTCAAGTGTCCCCGGCTTTTCGCAACAGACAACCGCTGAACTGCTGTCAGCAGGCTCAACGTCCGCAGATGTCTCCATATTTTCTACGCTTGTCGGGTGAAACGAGGAAATGTAACCGCCAGGCCTTACTTCAAAGCGGGTCTGCATGACAGCGTAGCGGTCGCGGAGCTCTTCCTTTTCCTGAAGCAGCTGAGCAGAGGGCACGTAGCCGAGACACTGAAAGACTCTTGCGGGACGAAAGAGAGTCCGTGACAAGCTTTAGCACAAGCAAACAGGTTCCCACTCATCAGGTTTGCCAGAGCCATTTACCTTTAAGTTTCTCTCCAGCGCTGCTCACTGTAAGAGCGAAGAAAGGAGTGTCTGCACGACCAACAGGGTGCGTACGCATGCAGAGTCGTTAGGGAGTGTTGCCTTACCTGATCTCGTTCTTCCAAGACTTCATCGAAGTCGAGCTGAACGGAGCCCAACTGCCGGTGCAGACGTTGTTCTTCGGCTGTCAGTCTCTGCGCAGAACCCCGGCAACGAACAGCAACCCACAGATCAAAAAGGCTGAAACAAAAGCAGTGCCAGTCCGTTCTCAGACAGCGGCTCCCTGTCTATGCTTGAAAGAACGAGCTTTTCCTCACAGGATGGTTCTTAGCCAGTCGTCGGAGACACCCAAGAAGCCAGCATGCATCCAGAGGGGAGTTCAATTCCGTATAGAAGTGAGCTTACACAACTAAAGGGCAAAGAATGAGTGACCTCGAATGGCGCAGGTCAAGCGAATAGAGCAGCAAAAACATACGTTTCTTCGGAAGCACGCGCTAGTTGTTCTCTCTGAGGGTGAAGCTGTGTTATTTTCTTAGTGAAAAGGCCTTCTCCATTTTGGCTTGAGACAACAGTCCCGAGCATGCAGCCGCAATTCTAAAAAGGTCGACGAGATCCCCTTTTCATGAAGTTTCCGCTGACTTGAACTTCTTCTCTAAAGTACAGGGCGTCGTCACGCAACATGCGAGGTGGGGCGTTCCTCAGTTCATCCTGGCGGGTCCGCATGAAATCTTGCAGCCTAGGGAAAGGGTGACATACAGGAGCGAGCAGAGGCAGAAGTCCCATCAAAATGGGCAAGCCGGGCAGCAGGGTAAAGCCTCAATGAAGTGCGTAAAACAAACAGCGGAATTTTTGACCTTCCAAATGGAAACCAAAAACGAAGAAAGAAGCAGGCAGCCAAGGCGAAGAAATCAATGCAGAGGCACATGGGAAGGAGGAAACCCAAGTTGAACGAACAGGAAAGGCGCAAAAAAGGAGACAGTGTATCGAAGCCGACGGTTTTTATGAAGTCAACCTGTACAGGCACCTTTCTTTACGACGCAGGAGTCCCTGTTCATCTTTCTACGTTCGCGAAAGGCGCCGATCTAGTGCTTGTCTCCTCTGCGAAACTGTTCGATCCGCGGGGCGGCTGCGCGTACCTCCTGGCAGCCGTTCTCAAATTCTATGGCGGCGTTAACGGTATTCTTCATCGTCACATGGAAAGTGGCACTTCGATTTCAGACCACGCTTGCACACTGCTTCTTGCGCACGTTCTCATGTTCGTCTACTTGTCGTTCCCCATATCTCGCGTCCAGCTTCCCCCGAGAGTTTCCTGTCTACCCGGAGGACTCTGCAGGTTTATCTTCAGCGAGTGGGTACGCAGACACCACCAGGTGTCAACGCGCAAGATGGTAACTACACAGCTTCCCGTTTCTTGCATTTTCCAACTTCCCCTTCTTCTCACCTGTGAAGGGCAGAGTCTAGGAGCGGAAGGCGGAGAAAGCAAGACCAGAGAGCGAGCTGAGAGGACAAGAGGACCTCCAAACCGTCGCGAAGAACGGCGACGGTACTGGTTGTCCCCTCGTTGACTTGGGCAGGCTTCTGCAATTCCACGGACAGCAACTCGCTGCTTGCATCCACCCAGTGGGAAGGAGACGCCGCCTCGGAGTCGAATTCGGATGCCGCAGTCTTTCTTGCCCCCGTCGCCGAAAGGTGCGGGAGAAGAGAGGGTAAAGGGATGTACGAATCGATCAACTTCACGGCCTGGACAAGATCAACCATTGCGTCGCTTCCCCTGAAAAAACAAACGACGTGCGACAGATACAGCAGGGAATATATACCCTACACGTACCCTTCGCAGTCTTGTCTGTCTCCGGTATGCACTCTGTCGCGAAGCAAATGCTTGAAGTTGGCTTATTACAGCCTGTTGGGACGACGCTAATCTAATGTGTGGATGCACACTAGGTTCTGGGAATACACGGGTGAAACCGCTGCGAGTTCCAGGACCGGATCTTGACCGTGGAGAGTTGGAGCAAGCGAGAGATAAGACTTACCCCGAGAGAGGAAGCATGTGGCCCTCGACAACATGAGGTCGGCACATCCGAGCGGAGATACAGCCTTCCATCGTCGCTGCGATTGTAACAGAAAATGCCGCGAGAAAAAGACGTAACACTTCATTTTCCGAAAAACGAAGGCCCAATGGACAAAGTCCCGATTGGGGGAAAATGAGGCAGGAGCTAGCAAATTTACAACATGAATTACCCTTATATATTCGTGGTTTTCATCGTCCAAACGAAAGGGGGGACCGGTGTCTACTGTGAGGGCCCTTGGAGGCTCTTTAGAAGGAAACCGTGATGAAACGGTTCGTTAATTGCGGAAGAAACACACAGTGGAGACACTGGACATACATTGCAGAGAAACGGAATCTGTTGTCTGCTTTTTACCAGAGAAGCTGTCGCCCGAAGGGGGGTTTCCACGACCTCAAGACCCACGGGGCGCTTGCACCCTTTGCTGAACCCCCCCGAGGACAGTCACGTACCCATGTTCATCATGGCTTCTTCGAGATGCCTGAAGAACACTTGCTGGAGGAACTGCTTGGCCACGTCGTGTTTCAGATCAGCGACCGCCACTGCTCGGGCAACTGCTGAGTTCTCGGCTGCCGCGAACAAACCTCCGTGTTGTTGGCGGAACCCTGTATCACCGGATTGATCCGAGGAGAATGATGGGTTTGAACCAGAAGGGATCGCGCTCCCTTCTCCGTCGGGCTCATCGTTCCCTGAGTCTCCCGCTGCCTCGACAGCATGTGTTTCAAGAGCCTCTTCCAACACTTCGTCGCTCTTCCGTGGTGCCACCGCCTTTCGCAACAGGCGGAAATGCTCGCTGGAGAGACGTGCCAGCGCCTCCTCGCATGCACTGGCGGGGCCCCGGGAAGGCAGAAGGGCGCCAAGCCCCTCTCCGAGATAACCGGCAGAAACAGCGTTTTCTCGAGCTGCTTGGTTCTGTGTCGATGGAGACGCCACAAGCAGCTGCCGCGTGCTGTGAGGAGCCTCAAGGGAGTCTCCTAGAGAAGTTGGCGGCAGACATTCAGGCGAAACCTGGCTCTGTGCTTCGGGGAGACGATCCGAAGCGGACACACCCTGCTGGGGCGGCCTGGGCTGGAAAAAGAGAAGCTGGGAAACTTCAAGGAGAAGAGAGAGACACTTGGCGAATCGACGAGATGCCTCGATGAACGCGGCCGTGGATCGCCGTGCATCTCCCGTCTGATTGCGGGGCCCCGAGCTCGACGCCCCTCCCCGAGACCCCGGGCGTGCCGACCACCGGGACGACTCAAAAGCTTGAGTGGAGTCTCCGAACGCGTTCGCGTTCGGCGATTCGCTGTTGTCGAGAATTGGGAAGGCGTCTGTTTCGAGAGTGAGAGAGACGAGAGAGTAACTGGTGAAGCGGCGAAATGCGGTGCTCAACTGCCGCAGGCTACTTTGTGCCTCGAGCGCGGTCACGACTCCCTGGTCACTTTTTCCAGGCGGCTCCATCTCAAGTCCTCTGCAGCCCCTCGCACCAGTCTGAAGCTCTCGCTGAGGACTCCGGTCAAACTTGCCCCCGCTGCCCCCTTCTCTTCTGTTTCCCCGCGCGGGTTCGCGCAGACCTACGGCCCCGCCCGCCCGACCTGGCTCTCGAGGAGCGACCAGCTTCTGAAGCAAGTAGCGCTTCACGGGGTCGATACTCTTTCTCGCTTCCAGCAGGGCGTCCAAGGCTTTCTGGTTCGCGACTGTCAATTTGAAGTGAATGCCTGAAACAGCCGCCGTTGTGCTGCCCCCGCTCGCTGCTGCGTGCTGGCGACCGCCGCTCACGCCCCCTGTCAACGCCTCAACCTGCGACAGGTCCCGGTCTTTTCCGATAGCCACCAGCCCCGCAGCCGACACATCGGCGTCGTCGAGAAGAGATCTGTCACCCTTTTTTCCTTGGGGCGGCGAAGCGCCGCCACCCCTTGGGCCCAAATCAGCGCTGTGCGAGGCGCTCGTTCGGCCACTCCCCGAACAAAGGGCCTCACTCCAGGCAGCGAGTAGCTGCTGCAGGCGCACCAAGAGGCACGCCGTGGCTGACACCACTTGCCTTTGAGCTGCACTGTGGGCGGCGATCACGGCTGTCGCGCCTCCGCAAGGCAGGTCGTAACTCGCGAGCGAACGAAAGTGACGCAGATCCACAGGCAGCCGACGCTGGAAGTACCGCCGAAGGTGAGCCTGCTGGTGCTGGAGCACGTCCTTTTGTTCGGACAACCTAAGGTGGAAGACACGGGCAGGCGGCACAGGAGCCGGCTGATTAAATACGAATAACACACATAGGTACGCGCGATGACATTGAACCGGATACTCAGGAACGAGCTCCAATACGACGGTACATTTGAGTCATGTCAACTAAATCTGTGCACCCCGCAAGGCCGGCGTTCAATCGGCGCCCCGTCGCTAGCTCTTCATGCTCTGCCCGATAAGAAACTTCTACCGCAACACTTGCTCTCCCGCAGCGATTCGAGCTTCTTATTGGAAGCCGAATGCATGCATGACGCAAAGGAAACGAGGCCGTAGGATTCTCCCCCATATGGCCCGCGATGCAGCCCTGTGGAGAACCCGACGACGATCAGTCTATCCCGCAAGATGTCCCGAGGTATGATGGCGGTTCCTCTGGTACTGCGGCAGTCTGACATGCGTACCTTGTGAGCTGAAGGTCAGTTTCGCGCTTCAACTCCCTGAATCGCTCCTCAATCTGCCGCTTCTCTTCTCGTTCTTCCTGATACAGGGCCTCACATGTCTGTACTCGCTTCTCTGTCTCCGCTTGCTCCTTACGCAGTTGTTGGTACGCGTGATGCGCCTGCTGAAGCTCCTCGTCAAGCCTTGCAAGTCTCTCTTGCTGCATTTGTTGCCGTTGTTTCTCTTCGAACTGTTGTACGTGCAACTGCTCGTTCTCCCTGATTTTGTGTTCGAGTTCGTCCCGGAGCACCTGCGTGAAGAACCCAGCGCGACATGACAAAAAAGAAGATATTTCGAACTTACCTGGGTGAGACAGAGGACTCAAACAAGGTGAGAACTGCACAGGGACAGCGGCGTCGATGTCGGAAAGTCTGCCCGAGGTACTGACACACGGCAGCGATACAGCGGGTAGAACCTACAGCTATGTGAACAGCGGAAGCAAGACAAAGCAGTTTTTCCCGATAATCCAGCCCCTTCCATCCCAGGTCGAACGCTGCCACCATATTTAGATCAAAACCCGCGACGGTGGAGGCAGGCACTCTGCATGTCTTCACTCCCTCTCAAGCCTTGTCGACGCCTGTTACCGAACGGTCCTCCCCTTCTACTCCTTGCACAGATAGCCGACGCCTGCAGAAAACAGAGACGCCCTTTGACTCGGACCTGCAGTTCTTCCATTAGGCGCTTCTCGCTGTCTTCCCTCGCGGAGTTGCCTCCCGCGGCTCCCGCAAGAAGTCCGATACCCCATCTCGTGCCCCCGCCCGCACCAGCAAGGCCTCCAGAGGCCGCAGTCGCTTGCTGTTGCAACTGCTGAAGCTGCTGCTGTTGTTTGCGGTTGGTATATTGCAGAGCATCGAGTTCCTCAATGTGCTGTCTCTGTTCCATTTCTCGAACTTTCAGTTGCTGCTGCAGCTGCTCGACCTGCCACTGGAGTGCTGTCAGCTGTCCCTGTCGTTCTGCAGAGACTCGCTGTTCGCCTTGCTGCTGCATCTGCAGCAACACTTCCTTAAGTCGGTCATTCTGCTGCTTGCACTTGATGTACTTCTGCTTCAACTTCTCAACCATGTCCAAGTCCAGCATCGCCGTTCCTGAGGAGCTCATCTCTGCGCCATTCTCTCGCCGGCCCACAGCAGGCGGCCCGCCGCCTTCCTCGCCATGAGAACTACCAGTCGGAGGCTGCATATTCCAGCGTTTCCTTGAGACACGCGCACGCGCTTGCCACCACTAACAGGATTCGACCCAGAATAATAGGGGAGCACTCGCTTGTTAAACGTCTATCATACTTAATTGGAGAAATTCATTGCAGAAGGGAAGTGTGTTTCAAAGATATGATGGCGACGAGCAGAGAATTTCTCTCTGCACGTGCAGCAACCTAACGCTGGTCCATCGCATTGACGCCACAGGACAAAGAACACTGTCACTCAGCTAGAGATACGTTGTAAACAAGGCTGATAAGCACACGTCTGCCTCTCAGAAAAGTGGAATCACGGTTCTGCAGGAAGATGCGGTGGGGGACTTGCACACTACACCGAAACTTTCCCGAGCATGCACGAGCACCTTGGCGTTTAGACAGAGAATGAAACTTATTAGGAATGACGAAGCTTCATCGCTTCTTAACGTCGCCAGCAGGTGGTTCTTCTAGAGGAGACGAGCCACGTCGCGCTGCTGTGCTATCACGGCGAAGATAAAAAGCTGGAGAGTCTGAAAAACACCACAATCACGTGTATCGAAGATAGCAAGAAAACCGCAAATTCCCTCGAACAGCTACGAACTTGATTCCGACAAGAGACGTTCAAAAGGGAGATGCCAATGGACAAACTGGTAGACTACCTGCAAAGCAAGGGGTAACCCATAAAGGAGCTGCATTTCTCCTGACGCCAGTAATCAGTTTCACGGCCAAGTCAGATGACGGGTTTCTTGACTGGATGTCGTGTCCGTGGGTTGCTGAAGAAGGTGAAATGGCGAACCCTGCAGTTTGGAGTTGGATAGGCTGCGTTCTTTGTGGCTAGGGCAGCGGAGCTCCCACTGAGGTTGTATTGGAGACTCCAGTGTGACCGCACACGCGTGGCGGATCGTTAACCACCACGCAACCGTCTTTTGACTAGAGATGATGAAAGGGAAGAAATGGAATGAACGAAGAACAAGCAAGTTAGATAACTCAGGCTGCAGTGTCGTTTTCGATCAGCAGCGTCGCATGTCTTGAGAACGGTCTGCTGGGAAAAGCCGTGCCGGAGGGTTAACGCTTCGACACCGATCGCCCCGTAAAAAAACCAGGCCCGGTCTTGTTCGATCGACAAACGCACTTTAAAACGTGTTGTAGGATAAGCACTCGGCGGGAAAATGTCAGTTACGACTTGTATGCAAATTTGCCTAGCATGTTATATGCAAAGAAACATAGGAAAGACCTCTGTTTCGGCTGCGTCCTCGGCTACCACCGCAAGTCGATGTGCGGACGGAAAAAAGAACGGTAACAGCAAAAGCTGCCGTTCTTTACGAACGGTGCAGCACTGTAGAATAGAATACAAACACACTGCAGTGAGTATTTGGGCAGATCGACTATCACGGTGACGAGGAACGTTGCCCGACGTTCCGAAATGCCACTTGCCGTTGTTAGGTTTTGTCTAGCACGACGCGTCCCAACCAGTCAGTGTGCAGGATGCAGTGTGGCGCTTTCGTCCTGTGTTCCTGTCTATCACACTTACACTTTCACTTTTCTACATGCCTGCCGCTGTTTTTAGTGTCACATTTGCCGAGTTTTGGCAATGTAAGGTGGTCATGGGGGCATACAAGACAACCCCAGCGAGCCAGAGTCCCTTGGCTCAGAAACGACAGCATAGAGGTGTACTCGGAAATCTGCTTCAAAATTCAGGGTTGCAGGAAGACGAACTATACGTTCGTTAGACGGCTTGAACTGTGCAGCCAAAGAACAACCCGAAGGATTTTGTTGTTTGCGTAACAACAGCGGGGATCGTGCAGCTAGTGCTTCATCCAGAAAAACAGTTACACAAGATGTAGCTGATATAGGTCCTCATATCGCGCCCTTTTAGCAAAAGCATCCATCGGTTCAGACAAAGTCTCGTTTGCACACTCTCAACCTATAGATCACAATCTCTTGGTTTGTAATGCACAGAGGTAAACTGGTGGCCAGGCAACGATTAAGACTACGCAAGAACTGCTGAAAGGAAGTGTGAGCATCGGTGTCACCGATTCGGTGTCCGCCGATGTATGCCGCTCTGCGATTTTTGCCGTTTCCCTTATCCAAAAGACTACTGTAGCTCTGCTGTAGCCTCGTCACTATTTCCCGCTTACTCATGTGCGCTGAAGAGAACAGAAGTCAACGGTATGACTTCCCTTTCAGAAGGCGGCACCGAAAGTGCGAGTTCCGTGTCCGTAAGATCCTGTCGTTTTCTTCTGACCACCGTTCGTGGCAGCGCAAGTCAATTTCCGCACTTCTACATAATGCAACCAATCATGGGCTAAAGCGGAGTGCTACGAACTTGGCGGCACTACCCGTCGAAACTGCCTCCACTTTGACTATCTAGCACTTATTCCCCTTTACGGTTCCCTTACTCGCCTCACGACGTGTGTTTAATTTCCCATAAGGCTACACCAATCAGCTGAAATCAGCAGCGTGTTCTGCCACGAATACCGTTTATTTCTCAAAGAAAGCTAGTATCTTGTACAATATACCAAAAAAATTAATATAATTGGTTAATTAAACTATTAAATAACGTATGTTTACTATATTTAAAACATTGTTCAGAAAGTTTATTAAAATTTAAAATGGAAAAAGTTCTTTTTTTTTAAACAGTGCAACTTTGATTTGTCACCTCTGGGCAACACGCGAAGAGATCTTGGCATCCTTTGTTGGAAGTTGCAACACTCTTGACAAAACACCACCCAGTTTACGGCTAATTAGCAGTCATCGTTTCCTCTCTTCCAGGCATCTGGCTGCCGCTGAACAGCTGGTTCGGCTGTATGGAAGATGATTATCAGACGAAGTGAATTCGTTCAGGCTGCGTTGGACTTGCAATACAAGCGCAGATTTCGAGAACTGCTCACGACAGCGCAACTTCATGAGCGAGACCGCTTCACTTTCTCCGTTGTTCGGGGAAAAATTTATGCTGAGAGCTACTACAGAGACCCCTACTGATGCAGGAGGCTCTGAGGGTTCACTACGCAGTTTCCAAATGAATCTAGTCGGGTTCAAAAACTGTAGATCCAACGAAACAGTGACAACTGTAAACATGCAGTACGATTTCATGCAGCGCGGTGGGCTCATGGCTTTAGTCATTAGCCCCCTCTCGTGCGTAGACCGCAATCAAAATTCATTTATGCATGCGACACCTTTAGTGCATCAGCAGATGGTCGTTGGCACATGGGCACACACGCACAGAATACGCAGCTAACGCGGTACATCTTGGAAGGCTGCATTAATGCCATATACCAGAAAAAGACACTGTCTGCAACGCTTCAGCCTGCAACGAAAAATATGACCACACTGGATGAAAAGTGCGCTGTTTCGTCAGTACCTGTCGGCAACGTAGCACTAATCCGTAGCTGCCTCGCTTGTATTTAAAGTGCTGACGCAACTCCTGCTTACAGCCCGGCTCCATCGCTACTATAGTTGCAATCTAACGCAGTGTGTGTCGTTGCTTGGCTTCTGAAGTGAAACCGTGTATCGTGAGGACGACTGTCGAAGAGTGGACCACCATACGGAGAAAGGGGAGGATAAGGCTGGACTGACCCCGCTCTCCTTGAGCTGCCTGTCCAGCATCAGTCAGCTTGGAGTGCTTGAGGTTGCCGGAACTGAACATACCACAGAACGTTTTTCTGTAATTCGTAAGTCAGCCGTCACCGCAAATTTACGGCCACCCACATACTCGGGTGGTCAGTGATACCTCCGTACAAAAACGTAGCTATGGAATGTTTAAAATTACACGTGGCCGAATCTCATGCTCCCTTCTCTGTAATTAATGCGTCAGAGTTAGATGGAGTTACACAAAATATCAAACCAAGCCTTCAAAATAACGCTACTGTCACATGCAGCCCGGCTAGAGGAATGTCACTGCGGTATGTTCGCCGCTTGGCATGTTCATAAACCCCGACGATTATTCGAATAGACTGAACACTAACGGTTCGTGGGAAGCTGCAAGCAGTCCAGAAATCGACTATGAGCCACAGACTGTTATTCTGAGTGGATGGTCGTGGGCCTACACGACGGACACCGGGGTATTGGGCTCAAGAGGAAAATTTTGGCGAATACGCTTGATCCTCAATGAAACTGTTTGTCGATAGGCGAGTAAAAATCCACAGCTCAGCTCCACTCCAGCGCTGCGCAATGTGCCCTCCACAAAGCGTGAAGCTTGACACTTCGCAAACAAAGTTAAGTACCGCGAGGAACGTTAAAACGGACTTCAGGATATGCCCTGACTGTCGACTGCTTTGACGACTGGCTCGGTTTTGTTTCTGTGCATGGTTATTTGTTTTCAATCAAAGGGTGCTCGTTTGCTTACATATCGTGAGCCTGATGGATGGAATGATGTCCGCTTGATCCCTACTGTCCATGCACAGATTCGTCGCCCCCAGTGAGTGGTTGGCTGTCATATACACAAACCAATCGGGAAACCACAAAACATTGTTACTTTAACAGCCAAGTGACCTACATGACGTAGTCATTCATACTACACAGACTGATCCAGACAAGCTACACGGCTGTCTACTGAGGTGCGCCGCCACAACGCCACAATATAGGGAACCTGGTGCCTGTTGTGGGATAAAAAGGCGGGCTATCAGTCATTGACAGCAGAAGTCTGCGGCTGTCCTCATACAAAGAGATATGGATCATGCGGGAAAGTTAACAGGGCAGTAATGTTACCTGGAAGAACGGCTCATTAGAGACTTGTATGAAAGAGACTGTGGCACCTCTGGAGGGAACGAAGAAAGCTCTAAAGGTCAACCGCGATGCTCGAGAGAATAGTCGGTCTGCGCCTCTTCAATAAGCTGGTCAGCCGATTTTCCTTGTTGTGGTTGTCGTCGGAAGTGCCAATAGGAGGCTGCCAGCAGAAGTCCCAGAACAGCAGCTACAGCAGCACCAAGTTTCCAGCGGTTGTTTGCAATCTGACGAGGTCGGCCTGAGCGATCCATCGACCACCCCTCCAATTCTCGATGCGTACGATCCTTAGGTAAGGCTATCTCTTCTGCTGAGTTCAGGTGATGAGAAGCGTGTTCTGTTGTGTCAGCGCCATCTTGAGGCACGTGACCTCCCTCGTCGATTGACCCCGTTTCCGCCTCAGGACTCTCTCGAAATTCTTGGCGAGGTTCAACGCCGTCCCCCGAGTTCCTTATCTCTCCGTTTGATTCAGCAATGTCTGCCACATCGAGAACAGGAATGCCTTGAGGATTAGCATCCACAGCCGTTGCCACCCCGTGAGACAGTTGCGAGGCATAACACGCTGACAACGAGAATCAACGTATTACCAAAAGAGCGCGTATCGCATAGCAGCACACAGGTAGCGGAAGGGGAGCGCTGAGCCTGCAGCCCCATCTTTAGCACGTCAGAGCCTGGAACACGCGCCAACACAAACGCTACGTACTCGCAGTCCCGTTATCTGATATATTACAAGACCGGAAGCAGAGAGAAGGCGCACCAAATGGACCTGCGGTATTGAGCATGGAATCAAAAAACAAAGGAAACCAAGGGCAGCTCAAGGGAAGGAGCGGGTTTGCTTGTATAGAGACGCTAGTCCGCCAGGTTGTACGCAACTGGTTATCGGACGGTGGGTGGTTGCACCGTGTCGACAGAACCCGTGCGTCTCTCCTATGTGCCCCCCCGGGGGGTCTCTTCTGGTCTTCCGTCCATGTGGAAAACCCTGCTGCGGCATAAGCGGTGACTATTTCCTGAGCTCTCGTGAAATCAGAACCGCCGCAACCGAAGCACACCAAGAATCGCTGCTAGGGTGGTACTGGTGCCTACTGGTCAGAGAGTGAAAGCCACACACATACGTGCATGCTGTACATCTAGAGAAACAGATTGTACCTGCGGACGAAAGAGTTATGATTGAAGAACCGTGCTGGGAACATCCTTGAAATTCAAAGCTTCTTTGATGGTTTCTGCCAACGTATATAGCTGGCAGTGTTTAATATTCTGTGAGACAATATCGGACCAAGTATACCGCCGGGGGCAGCTCGCAATGACATTCGTAGCTATCCGTTGGTGGGATCAAGCTGTGTACTACGTTATAACTGTACAAAATGACAATGCTTCTTGAGACGGGTTCCCCTACACCCTCGGACAAATCTCGCGTAGTTATGTAGTCGAACAATTATGATATCACGCCTAGCCCGGCGTCTCAGAAGCAATCCCGTCTCGTGGCCAGAAGTTGAACCCCAGCCCGAAACGCCCTTGCTCACCAAGTCATAAACCACAAACTTTCGAACCAGAAGCCGAACAAAGAAAATACCAGGCTTTTAAGCAGTATAGAAGGTGAAGGAATTTGAATATAGAACTCACTCCAATTTCTCTTCGCTCGGTGCCGTCTGCATTGATGCCGAATGCATTTGATGACACCATGCCCATGCAGTATAATCATACAAAAATGCGATTTTTGTGTAGTTTGCTGGCCACAATGAATGTTCCATGTCTGCATTGCAGCTTGCCCTTGAGTTCAGCAGCTGCACACTCCGGAATTCTCAATGATGGGAAACACTGGATTGCAGGAAGACAGAGCACGCAAATTCCACGCGGTTATTCCAATAGTGTTTGTGGGTTTTTCATGAATACAATACGCCTGCTCACTCTAGCAGTCGAAACTTGTTAGTGAGGCGACGTTATCGTCCTCTCATGATGCGTAGAATGAACGAACCCACGAACTGTCCATACGACGCGTGAAAAGAAAACCATCGCTTATGTTGCCTAGTGCCATTGCTGGGGTGCCATTGCCCAGATTCTGTTCACGGTTGTTTTCGTCCCGATCGCCAAAGCTACCATTGCAATATGAGCTGGCTAACGAACGCCGACGTATTAAGCTCATGCCGCAGCACTGTTACGGTCATTCAAAACCTGATTTGTATGGCTTCGTTTGAGAACAATACGTGGAATGCAAACACCTGCACTGTGGTTTACCCTTCATGAACACTCCTACACGACAGCTTTCTTCTGTCGGCGTTCTAGTCTCTGCCTAGGGCTCGTCGAAATCAGTTTCAAAAAAATTGATACCCTCAGCTGCCGTGTCATCTAGAAATGCGTACGGCCCCTCTCTATTGTCAAGCTCCCCGCGTAAAGGATATTCCGGGAACAGGCTTTTGTGCATGGCTGCAACGTTATGCATACCGTTAAGCAAACGCCGGATGTAATCTGCACTGTAGTGTTGAGGCAACGTTCTCGTCTCGAGCAACGGCCAGAAAAGCTGAAAATATGCCGACAAAAGAACTCTGGTGTGCTTCCCACTTTGGAGCAAATCGCGGTGCTGCAGTACCGCACGAACGCGTCTGCACCGATCCTGTGGAAACAACCGAAACAAGGCGGGAGTGCACACGTCAGCGAGGTTACCAAATATCACTAAAAGGCACCGGACCGCCAGTTCTCGCGATTGCTGGCGAAGAAAACGATACGATGGATGGGGATTTTCTTGGCATAGGCCTGCTGTTGTCCGCGGGTCGCTTTCAGTTCGTTCCTCCTGAGGAAACCGTCAACACACAAAGAACTGAGTCCCGAATCCGACACTATCTATCTTGACCCGCTGTGGCGTTCAGGACGCCCACGCCACCGAAAGAGTACGACGGACCTATTTTGGGGTCTTCCCAAGGCGTGCACGAAACATCTAGTACTCAGTTTACATACCGTTTCCTCACGTCTGAAAAATAACATCAACAAGCCACTCTAGTTGCCATGTGGTGACATGCTTCACTCGGTATTTTGTGGCGCACACGTGTGAGAAACAACACAACACTGCGGCCAAGAGACCTCTCCTCACCTGTCTAGTCAATGGAGACCGTCTGTCCTCGAGCTCTTCAGCGTTTTGGGGTCTCCTCTGACTACATCCTCTGGTGCTTGCACTTTCGGTCGGCACTTGTTGGTACCTAACAGTGATGGGTTCAGAGAACGATACATAGCTAACTTGCTTGCTTTTCTCGTCGGTCCTACAACCACCTTCTCCTGGCAATCCTTTCTCGTTCGTCGAAACCTGGTTTTTCCTGCGTAAGCTGCTCCTTCCTGATTCTCCGCGAGATGTTTGATTTCCAGGCTTTGGGGACTGATGCAACTCTTGACCGGCAAACGTGTTTGAATGAACGCTCCTAGCGGGATCTGCTCGACGCTGCGACCGTCGCAGATGAGGCAGAGCTGTAGTTCTTGCGCGGGTCTCGCTACCAAACTGCAACGCCACACACTGCCACAACTAATATGTGAGTGGTACTTACATCTATTGTTCCACTTCCGCACCACGATGGATGGCCATTTGATACCGTCTTGCTGTCACAGGACCTCAGCCAAAGTTATATTCACAACGAGGAACTGCTGGGGCGCCCACATTCATTCTGCTCCCCTGTTTTTCCTCGAAAGGCGGCAAGTCCTGAAGTGGAACGCCTTTCTGCGTCACGTCTATGCCCAAAGGTAGAGTGATGCGAGTTCCCACACGGATAAGCAGAATTAAAAAAGTGACTTTGCTGCACACTCTCAGAGTAAAGCGCTTGGATCCACTCGACAAGATGTACAGAGAATGAACGCATTCAGACAAAATTTTTCCCCTTACAGATACAGTGTCTGTGTGGTGGCTGGTTTCATCCTGTCTCGCGTGTATGCCTGGGGTAGCAAAAGTCAAGTTCTTGTTGTCTGATGCTGTCTTCTGGCCGTTTCCTCCGTATGGAGACTTCAATCGAAGTGTCCTCCGGCAGCGAATTGCACGATCGAAAGCAGCCTCCAGGCTATCGTAACAAATGGGAAAGTAGCGCCTATTCGACTCCACGCTCACAACCTAGGATCGGTTTGGAAGAGAAAAGCTAATCTGCTTCTCGTTTTCAAGTATTGATCGCTCTCGCTCAAGGATCTGCATGAACGAAAAAACGCAGGGACCTCCTTGGAGGTCACGAAATCAGCAGCATCCGCTGACAGTCTGTGTTACGCATCCTCCGTCCAACACTCGTAACAAACGCAGGAGGAGTGCCTGCGTGCCCCATCGAGCTGAACTGTGCAACCGGATACATTACCAGTATCCTGTCTCGAAGGCTCCGTGGGTCCTGCAGTCCATTGCTTAAAGCCGGATATCACACTCTCATGTGCCGGTACCGGGTAAGCATCCGGAATGCAAAAGGTAAAGATCTCTGGAGAGGAACAAAACGTCAAAACTGTTCTCTTCCCACCAACGTACAGTTCACTTAACGCGTTGTGTGTCTCATAAGCATTTCTTCTTGGATAAGACAACTTACCTCAGCGTCAAGAAGATTTGTCTCAATGTCCCCAGCGTTGACTCCATGTCCGTTTGACGGCACTTGCAGCCCTTCCGTCTCACCAGGTTGAATCCCCAGAATGCCTCTGTTTCTTTGTGGGTGCTGCGTCTGTTCCAAGGAGCCCTCTGGTCGAGTGGTCGCGGAGAGACTCCGCGGGTGGTCTGCTGTTGGGGGGTTTTCTGTTTCTGTGGGAGAAAGCCGGTTCGCTCCTTGATCACTCGACCCGGAGGTATCTTGGCATTCCCCTTGCTTGCGCTGTTCCGGCACCAGCTGAGGCACCGAGTCCCAGTCGGACGCGCCGGCTTCGACAGAGCCACAGAAGCTACGGCATGCATGAAACGCTTTCAGCATGGAGCCTTCATACTGGGTAGGATCAAAAATCCGAACTCGCTCTTTCGGACGCACAGGGTCACGTTGTGTTGCCTCTGGACTCTCATGCGAACTGTAGACGGCAAACCAGCTACAACAAACACGCACAAGAGTCAGTGAAAGCGGAACATAAGTCGCAGAAAGTGACTCTTTTGGTGTCACTGTCTCCATCACACAAATTGTTCATCAAAACACAAGAGAAAAAACAGTCTTTTCTCTATTGGCTGTCGTGGACATCGACTCACATCTCCATCGCACCCGTTTCTTAGAACGAATCAATTGCCGTGTGTCCCGAGACGGATCTACGGACTACAGCCTTTGCCTGAACGAAACCGCCTTCAACTCGGGTTACCGTGGCTGGAGCCATCCCTCACCGCTTCGACGCGAAATCGAAGTGGACGCCTGCAGGTAGCGTGCTCCGGAGCTTGTTCAGCGTTTCCGCAGACGCTGTCACCAGGGCCTGTTGCATGCTTTCATCGTCCAAGACCATAATCTCGGTAGATGCAGAAGAAGCAGAGCCCTCGCTACCCTGGGGAAACATGAGGGGACTTGTCGCTGCTCTTAGTGGACCACTGTCTTCACTCCCTGTCGTGCTGGCTGCAGTAGATTCACCAGCCGAGGTGCCTCCCTCGCCATGTGAAGCTGCTGGTGCCTGCAAAATCGAACACAACGCCATACATTGCGTTAGTTTCTTCTTTGTCAAGTGAGTTCGGCACCTCATCCCGTGGTCCGTCCTCGCCTCCTTGAAGGCTGTATCCACGGCGAAGTGGCAGAAATGCTTGCATCACTTCCCTTGAATTTCGGAGAGCTGTTCTTGGTGTGTGACATCCCTGGGAATTTTAATGGCTCGCCTTACGCCAATATTGCACCTTACCAAAGAGGCGAAAAATCTTACATGGGATCTGTCCTCGTCAGCCTGCAGCCTTTCTGCTTCATATGCCTCGTCATTTATCCCTTCCAGCTCCTCATCGATTTGACTTAGGGAGAAGGATGCGATAGACAACACCGAGCACGCTGAGCCTCCTTGGTCTTTCTCCCTATTGCAGCTAGCCGAAGCAGACCGGATTCCTCGGGAGGTCGTCTCCACCTTTTGTTGCGACAATTCCTGAGAGTCAAACTCGCAGCTAATTCTCCCGTTGTACAAAATTAAGTGGATTCACAGCTCACTGCCCTCATCACACGTCTGGTTTTATTCTGGGCGGCTCTGCGCAGAATCCAATTCCGCTTCGCTCTTACACCCATGTGACACGCGGGCCTCATAGTTGGATATCCACCCGCATAGGAAGTCGTTCTACACACATGCCTCACGACACGATATGCACTAGTTGTCAGACTATTTATGGTACACAGCCAAAAAACGCAGTAGCGAGTTAATCTGGTTCCCTGCGGGAACCGCTGGACGAATGAAACAAACGGAGTGACAGGTTGACCGTCTTCAGAACGCAAACAGGAAATTACAGGGTAGTCCAGCCTAGCCAATCTAGAATTGCGGATGTGCTTCGAACGTCAATTCTAACCCGGAGTACCTCCCGATGGCCAGCTCTATCACTGCGAAGCGAACTTACAGGTTTGTTCCGGCTTCCGTGACCGAAACCACTTGGACTGGAACGGTTTTGGAATCCGTCTGTTTTGCTTATACTGCCCTCGGCAGCCGTTGCCCAGCAAATCGTGTTCGACGTAGACCTTTCAGGCGTTTGCAGCTCAGCACCTTCTAAAACGTGAGCCCCTTCCGAGTCATTTTTTGTCGATTCTGCCGAATCCCCACTTTTAACTTCTGCCTGAGCTGCGGTGGCTCGCGTGCTCAACGTGCGAGGGGGTTGAACAGGTACAGGCGGTTTTTCAGGGCATGCGTCCTCTGATAACATGCCTGGTGAACTGGTGCAGCCAGCTGCCTCAGAAATTCGTGGTCGTAAGGCTCCAACCGCACGAATTCCAGCAGCTGCATCATTTTCCAGACCGCGCCGCGTGGCCACAGCAAGTTCGTAGGCTCGATCGAAGCCGTACTTATAGACAGGGAAGTAGACTTTCTTCAGTCCTGCTCTCTTTGCAACCCACCGTCTAAAAAAGCGATCAAAACACACGCCCTCGACTTTGGGTTTGAGTCGGGCGAGCTGTAACCATTCCTCATTTTTAGTCTCGTTGTCCTGTGGCTCATTTGCTTCCGGGGCGACTGCTGTCCTCTTCCGCTCCTGCCGATCGCCTCCGTTTCGTAGAGAAGGTGGAGAATCACCACGCCTTTGGTAGCTCGCAGAAGGATTTTCGTCTCTTGGTGCTACCACTTGGCTTGATGATTCGACAGATATGGAAGCAACAGGACGTGGATAATCTATCCCGCCTACCCCGCTATCCCGATGTACTGCTGGAGCTGATTCCTCGTTCCCAGACGGTTCTATAGGCGCCGGCATCGACAGAAAAGCGAAGGCGCGTCCAGTCTGCGTCGGAGCACAATCCAGCAACATCGCGGAATCGTGGTTTACCGGATCGCCTCCCTTTTCGATTATCGAGTCAAGCGAGTGTCGAAGACGTTTTGACTGATCCGCGTTGGCACCCACCTCATTTGCGCCACTGTCTTCCGCGCTTGATCTCTTACAGCGCCGCGACAACATGATGGTGAGTAAGAATCAGAAAGCGAAACGAACTAGAAAAACAGCTGAGGAGACCACTTCAAGCTCCCGTTTCGTTGAAATCAAAGGCCAAACGGGAAAATCGGGACGGGACAACCATCGCTTCCCGATCGCATTGACGTCTCGAGAGATACGAAGCAAGAGTGATGAATGGGCATCGGGGCAGCTACAAAACCATCCAATGGAGCATTCGAATGCTTGCCTCCTCGTGGAGGTTTAGAAACGACAAAAGCCTTCACCGCAAGAGCGACTCTCCATCGCGAGCTCTCTCAGACTATGAACAACAAAGGTGTAAAAGCGGAGGAAGGAACATGCCGCCACATAATGTCAAAACTCCGTTCAGCACCAGTAGAAGATCTCAATGAGAACTTAAGAAGACAAAAATATCTTTTTATGATGACCCAACAGACGTTCGAATAGAATATATTGTCTCAGCGAGATGTCTGTTGTTCCGCCTCTACACACGCATGTCTAGCAAGCTATCTCACTGCCACCGTATTGAGCCCCCCATACTACTGAGAACTTGAAGAAAAATTCATATGAAAAAATTCTGCTCACTTCTGGTGTGTGACCCAGGACAGCCAGACCCTACGCTGCTGGAGAGCATCCGCGCGCTACATCTGAGCGACTATCCGCGGAAAGGACTGCGTCCCTTAATGAAACACACGTGCGCTCAATCGTAAAAATGAATACAGGTGGGTCGCAGATACTTATACATTGAGAAACACGTCTCACTTGGGATGCGGCAAACAACACAAAAGTACAGGAACCACCATGTCTGCAGAAATACACCTACACTCAGGCCACCAGTAGCACAAATAACAGGTGACCCGACGTAAGAACAGAGAAATGACGACAGATCAAAGTGCGTGAGAGACGAAAAACATCCTAGGATAACTTCTGTGACGTATGTGAGAAGTTTGTGCGTGAGTTTTCAAGACGCACACTGCACCGGTTCCTTCCGGGCAGCAGACTGCCGAATCACCTTAGTCAGGAACTTCCCGCTGTTCGAGCTGGAAATTTTAAAAAGGACTATCAAACAGCCAACTAAAATACCTGTGTGGTGTGTTGCCGAGCAACGAAAAAGAAAATCGGTTAACACGGCGAAGAGCATCAATTGAGAATCTTGGCGCGTTACATGGCCGGGGCTCTGTTTACTCGCGAGACTGCCCAGGCGTGGCAAGGGCAGTGGGGCGGCGACATCCGAAAAAAAAAGACGAACCTCGTCCGGTTACGAAACATGGCCCTAGAAAGTGTTCGGTTTGTTTTTCATGGGTCGGACTGTCTGTTAGCATCAACGAGTGGCGGGTCTGTCCTCAGGTGTACCCGCCGCGAAACTAACGTCGACTGACGGTACTGCTCCCCATATACCCTGTCCAACACAGGGTAACACGACAAGGGATCTCGCCCTGAAGCCAATAGAACACGCACAACAAGGATGGGCTGGCTGAAGGAGGTTTGTCGCCTCTGTCAAAGCTATAGACCGCATTGAAAATAAAACAAGGTGGCGACGGCCAAAATTGCACGAAATAGTGAAGCGGCATTTCCCTGCCGGATCCGCGCCAGTCCCGGAGCTCCCCGACACGGCTGTGGGTGGGGGCAGCCTGTCTCGCCGCAGTAGTCAAATGCAGGGCCGCAGGCGAGATCGGGGCTCCACCGTTTCCATAAAAGGAACTCAGGAGTTCGCTGCAGAATGTCATATTAGTAATCTTCGTATCCGGATGTCAACATGTCCAGGGACACAGCAGAAGTGCTCTAAAGTGAGCCAATCCGGAAATGTGAGATAGTGAAGAGCGGTACACAGACACCCAGATCTGAGCTGGCGCACGCGAGAGTTTCTGGCTTCATCGCGGCGTAGCTACAAAGTCGTTAGAGTCGTCCTCAAGGACTGAACAATGTCCCGAAAATAAGATAGCTTTCCTCTTCCTGTGATTATATACATGTGTAGCTTCTTGATGTGCCCACTCGAGTCCTCTGTTGCCAACTTTCGAGGCCAGGCTTACAGGGGGATTTCATGGTTGACCCAACCCGAGAGGTACTGTGAGTGCAATGGTCAGCGTCCGCCTATTGTTTCTCCTCAGCAGCTGTTGTCATCAGCGGTAAGTTCCGCCGACGCAGCTGGTAGCAATGTCTGTCGGAAGTAAATGAGGCGGTTACCGTCTTCACTGGAAGTTAGTCACTCACACACACAGGTCTGAACCCTAAATTTGCGCATCGGACTTGGCACATCCTACAGAGGGTGGTGCTCGCACCGCGATCGCTCGCCTGCGCCGTCTGTTTCCACCTCGATTAGTTCACCGGTCTGGTAGATTGCAGCTGACGGGTACAGCACGGTACGAAGAGATGTTCATACTCCATTTTTCATTCTGTGAAGTTGTGTTCCAAGAACTGACGCGATCTCCAGTCCTGCGCCGGAGATATTACCACTTCCACAACGGTGGAACTGAACCTGCTAACATGTAAGTAATAGTTTTCTCTGCAGGTTAACACCAGGAAAAACAGTTATCCATATGTTACGCCTCGAACGAAGCGGTCGTGCCTGTTAATCTGCTTTAGTTTGCTAGCAGAATTAGTGGCGAAACGGTTTTTTTCTGGAAAAATGTGAAGTAGGTCGCCTGCGTGTTGTAGGGCACCATCGGGCGGCATGCCTAGCCTGCTGATCGCGCAGAAAATAGAGACGCAGTGCCACACACACCATCACGATGTCAAGTCCCTGTATCATAAAAATGAAAAAGGTCACACGCACAGATGTGGCATCTTGGAAAGGACGAAGTCCGATTGTTGTTGGTTGACAACGTATGTCTCACCGGACGGGACACATGCCGATCTGCATAATGAAGCATTTACCAGGGCAACAACAGCGAACAGAAGCTGCATAAATATTTGCATTTGCATCACCCAATGCGGAAAACGCGATACCGAAAACTGGTTGTTGAGGGAAAAAGTACTGGCACCTTCACACCTTCTTAGAAGAGCTCCGTACCATTTCCGCGTCAAAGCAGAGAGACATGCGCGATGCGCAGCGTCACCAGCGTGAGCGTCGATCCGAACAGATCAACTTAAAAAAACGCTTCTCTGGGCCCATTGAGCATGCACCATTTTTCTCAGTTGCGCCTACTTCCTTCAGAATTATCAGTGGCTACCCCCCCCCCCCGCGCACCTCGATTTCATCTTTCTGTGCAGTTGATGAAAATCCGCTCTCAAAGTTGACTCGTCTAATACCGGGTGCTGCTACAGAAGGCCGCGACCCGGGCCACCGGCGAAGAGACCGATTCATGTTTTACCGGCGCGACTGTCTACACACCGCTTTCACCTGAGTCGGAAGCTGGTGTTATCCCGGAAAACAAAGATCGAAAACTTTAGCTTGAGGTTGCCTACTCGTTTCGTTGGCTGCTGCAAACAGTGTCTGCCTCAGAACCGTCAATACGCCCTAACTAGAGAGCAAAAGCTTCGGGAGTTGTGTATAGCCAAAAGGTTTTTCACGTGTGTCAGCTCGCAATGGATGACTTATGCATCGAAAAAATTTTGGACGGCCCATTGACTTGGATGAACCTGCAGGTAACTAGCAACTCGTTTCCGTCAGTGTTTTGCAGGCACATCGCTCTGCCGATGCCGCAGCACAGGGATAAACCGGCAACACTCTTTGTAAGAGACACGATAGTACCGCCCGACAGCAATGTCTCTGCGTCTCAGTCACTTCGCAGACCTCGTTGTTTCCTATGTCCTCATAACAAAAGAATAGCTCCTCCTCATTCCACTTGCACATCATCATGGTGCACCAATGCCAAGAAGCTCAATCAAGGGGCTCTGCTCTCGGTAGCGGCGTGGCCCAATACTATCGTTAACGAGGGAGGGATGAACTGTTTTTCTACTTCCTGTGACATTCTGGAGGTGGAGGACTTCAAGGGAGCAGAAAGGGAGAGTTAAATGTTACCCTTTGTTACGCAAGCTTTGTTTCACGCATCTGTTCGCAGAACACCTTGCGGCAAGTAGTTCGCTCTCTGATGGCGTCATTGAACTCAATTGAGAAGCGAATGTGCTCGGAGTCTCAGTTAAGCGCTGCAGAACGACGCATCGACGACTTGAAGAACCATGTCTTGTCACTCCCGACGCACTCGGACTTGCACTCGATGGTGGAGCTTACGAATCAACGCACACAGGAAGTACGGTCCATGCTGCTTGAAACATCTGGCAAGCTGCACGTCGCAGCTGAACATCAAGCAAATCTGGAACTGCGTCTAAAAATCTGTGAGGAAAGTCTAGAGGAAAGAGAGCGGAGTTTGAGCCGCGCCATTCATGGTCAAAAGAGCCGTGTGGACGATGCTCTACAGAAGCAGTGGCAGACTGTCAAGAACCTGGAAGAACCCGTTCGCAGCGTGCAAAGCGAAGTCGGGGTGCAGTCGTCTTCCGACGAAGGTAAAGAGAGATTTTTGATCCACTGCTCTCATTTATTACGTAGACCAGCGTTGACGGCATCGACTCAGAAGCAAGAGGCCGAGGGTAATCCGCACTCTGGATCAAGTCCTCCTCCTGTATACGGTCGTCGAGGCAGCAGCCGTACTCTACCCCTCCCTATCTCTTCTCTGGTGTACCGCAGACCCGCGGTAGGTGAACTGACGTCAGCTAAGGCAGGTTTTGCCTCTCTGTTGCGTGAGCGAAGGTGTCGATGTATACCATTTTCTGCATCGTGCCCTAATCTGCGCTACCCACACAGAAGGAGCATCACCTGCCTGGCTTCCCGTTGTACCGTGCAACACGGGTCCGACTGCCTCGATTCATCGGGACTCAGTCTCTGCTCACGCCCTTGCTGTAGGAACGATCTGAATACAACTGCGAGAAGGCATTTTGTCTGTGCGCGAGAAGCTCCGCTGCCCGTGGAGGAAAATCACCCAAATTCGGTAGGGACTCAGTGGTTACTTCAGAGAGAACATGACGAACCCCTTCGGGGTCTGGGGCAGCGTATGCTGCAGACTTTGCAACACGAGCGTATTGCTAAGGCCGATCCCGGTGTTGACAGAAATGAATTAGGACAGCGGAGTCATGTGGAGTCGGTACCGAATCTAAAGACAGTTTCCCTCACTCTTAACGCTGTTCCGAAGCAGGTGGCAGCGAAAGAGGATGCCACAACAGTTCGACGACTGCCGGCAGCACTGACAGATTCTCCGTGCATATCAGCGGCTGATCGAGCATCTGTTGGCTATCTAAAGAAGCTGACAAAGCGCCTTGTGCCATTGCACCAGTTTGAGAAACTAGAGGCGGAATTCGACAGCTGCGCCGGAAAGCTCAAAGAGGCCGTGGCACGGATCGAACGAAAATACACAGTTCTCTCTCAAGCTCTTCAATCGAAAGTTCGTGCTCGGGTCAACAGCCTTTCAGAAGCTCTGAAAAAAGAGTTTCTGCGAACACATGACGTTTCCATGAGGTCCTTGCAACAGCAGTTTCGCGCTCTAGCGAGCGATGTGAAGGAATTGAAGCTGATAGTACTGCCGTTCCCAAATCTGAAGCGCAGTTCCGTAGATCATAACTTCTTGATCCGCAAACCCCCATGTGACCCCGTGGAGGCTTTTCAACCTGAAACACCTGAAATCACTTCTCGCTTTCGCGAGACTGGTGACTGTTTCTCCAACTGCCTGTTCGTTGTTGACTCTCCTGTGCCCTCGAACGAGAAGGACGAACAGCATAGCGTTGGACAGGGCTCAGGAAGGGAACCCACACCCCGTACATCAGTCAGACAACAGAACGCGCCATCAAGTGTTCCCTGCGATAGTCAATACAATGCTTTCCGCGGGAGAAGGCAGCTTTCAACAAGGAGCAACAATGTTGCCCCACCTGCTGCAAAACACACTGTTACCTTTCCCTGCGTCGTGCAACAGCTTACATGTATGCGACAGCGTCTGGAAAAAACGGAAGAACACGTGCACGAGTTGCAGAGGGTCCAAGAAGCGTGTGTGGCTACTCTTGAAGCGGGCAGGTCCGACATAGCGGAACTGCAACTCGCTATGGAAGCAACGGAGAACAAATTTGCTCAGCAATTGATAGCATGCAAGAGGGACCTAGGGCAAGCTGCGGCTTCTGAGCAAGCCAGAGCTCTACGAGACGTCCAGAAGCATTTAGCGGAAACAATGGGGAAGTGCTTGGAAGCACACGGCCAGATCGAGAACAAAAAACTGGTACAACTGCACCACTTTCGGCAAAGGGCCGACGAACAAGGCACACATTATGCGAAAGTAGTCAAACACTTGGAAGAAAAGCTCACACAGTTGGAAACACTCGGAGACAGAGTGGCAAAACAGTGCGAGGAAGCGACAGCTAAGACAGACAGACTGTGCCACGAAACCATGATGCAGCGGAAGGCCTGTCAAATGATGCAAGTCCAAATGCACCGTAGCCAACAACAGCTTCAAATCGGCCTTCTCAGGCTAGCAGAGGAATGCAAGGGCGACAGCCAACACCTGAAAGCTGAGCAAATTCACACTAGAACAGAGCTGCAAGCGGCCCTGGTCGACTTCCGTGTCCTGCGAGAACAACAGCAGGACAATCAAGATCAGCTCAAGCAGCTCCAAGACCGATGCGCGGCAGGTGCTGTTTCTCCAGTTGAAGACACCGTCGCGAAGCTCTCTGTCAAGGTGGAGTGGTTGAAGGCGGAACTGCAGAAGCTACTCCTTTCGGACACACGCAGGCTGCACGAGCGGACAGAGTCTCTGGAGCCAATAGAAGAACTACTGAACTCGTCGTTCCCAACGCAGAACCGACGCTCAGAGGTAGAGGTGTTCAGAGCACAGCCAGCCTTTACGCGTTCGGCAAACACGGGACCACTTCCCAAAGTGGCGAAAAGCGATAAAGCCACCGAGCGAGAGGATTGTAGATTGCAGGAGCAGCGACACAATGTGAGACGCCTGCGTACTGACGAAGCTTCTCGACAGGCTCTGACTTCTACAGTTGGAGATCCCGCCAATGTTTCTGAGACCAGTGATGCAGAAAACTGCGTTGGGCGATGGATCTGAGGGTCGGGTGCTCGACGGCGTGCGCCAGATGGAGTGAGTAGCATGTGTCTCAAGGTACTGGCTTCTTTGAAAACTAGCAAAGAAGGAAATACTGATGGGAGTCAATTGGGGCTGACGCAAATAGAGGTTGATGACACCGCTTTAGGCTGCGCCCTTCTATCGCGCCACTGCCGCAACTTCATGGTTGAGGGAAAAGGGTGTAACACTGTCACTCCTTCTATGCATGCGTCAGACAAATTTGGACCTGCAAATCGACCTCCCCCATCCAGCGCCAGCAGCCAGGCGACTGAAGCGGTGATCAGGCTTGTTGTATGGGATGAAGAAGCCACGAATAGCTGCGCGGACGCCTTCCACTGGCAACAGATGACGCAGTGCGTAGACGTTCTTTCTCCTGGTCTCTACGAAATGGCCGTGGGAATCTTTGGACGTATCAGCAGTTCCTATTTAAGACACGACGTTGCCACAGACGCACCAAGAGACGGGCACGAACAGAGAAAGGAAACCTTGTTCGTACAGCGTGGGGGCAGTATCGCGTCAGAAGCAAGTGCCGCCGGGACACCCACGCAGTGTCCCCATGCAGTTCACTGCGAATCACGCAGTCGCTTCACAGGGGTGTTCCTTGTAGTAAACGGGAGGTGTGTTATCAAGGCACCACCCTCCATTGCGAAAATACATAATCAATGTGGCGCTCCGCAACTGCGTGCGCCGTGCGTGACCAAGGACGAACACCCGGCTCTGAAGGCAGCTCAGCTGCGGAAATATGCGGATCCCAGTAGGGACTTCTGCCTCTCAGGAAGAAGAAAAAGTTCTCCGCAAGAGACGAAAGGACAGCACGATCGGTACCTGCGACGAAAACTACGAACCTTCGGAGAGCGACTCGCCTTCGACTGAGACCAAATTCGCAGAGGTTCCTAACGAACCAGTGCTGGTGCCGGACATTATCCATACATTTCTGTTGCTGCCAGCAAAGGCACGTGCTGGGGTGGCGATCGCAGCAATGCCTACATCTCGCAAGACGCCTTCCGAGAAAATCGAAAATATGGAAGGATCAGTCTCCCGGAGGGAGACGTCGAGCAAAGAGTGGTCCATTACTGATCCTAACGTGTGTCCCTAGGTGGATGGTGCAGGATTTTTAACGCTTCGGAAATTGTAAAACTCCCTGACTCAGCAAATGGTGAAACGTTCACAGTCCGTTCACCAGCGCTGACACGACATCGCCGCATCGCCGCGATGCAATTTCCACTGTCAAGGCGAGGCTGGAAAGCAAGCCCCAAATGAATGAAGCCTGTTTACTACACAAGGACACTACCTATGTATTCCGCCCGGAAAGCTACCGAACAGTGGACGAGCGCCAAGTCAAAACGTGGTTCCTTCCAAAGCTACTCCTGTTGTGTCTGCCTTTCACTCAGAGGAGAATTTATGCGCTTGATCCGTACACTCGAGCAGTTCCTAAGGTCCGATGTTAAACCGTGACCCGCCCGGACCCGCTTCGCATTTGAGGGGAAGAGAAAAAGCCGTTTTGGAAGCGGTGGACCGCCGTAACAGGGGGCTCAAAATAAATGCAAAACATCGCATGTATTTCAATGAACGCGTCAGTTTGGTTCGCATAAACAAGAGAATGACTTTACGCATGCTACAGAAAACAGATCGACACTACGACAGTCCTCGAGCACAGCCCTTGTGCACCATGGACACTGAACCACATCCGCAACAAGAGTAACCGACTCACCACTGTCACCGTAACACGTCCCTCCCGAATTTTACGTAGACCATGTTTTACGCCCATTTTGAATCACACACGGAAGGCCTTTTGCGGGAAAATCTGCGGGCTGCAGAAAAACGTCGGAACCAGCTCTTTTTGAAATCACTACCACATGAGAAACCTCCACCCTCGCACTCTGCCAGTGCCCTAACAATTCTCATCCCCTCCTTTCTCTTTCACCTCCGCAGCAACCATATACTGTACTCTCTCGGTTCGCTCTGCTTGCGAACGTCATCCTCCGGTGTTTTTTGATGTGATACACAACTCAACTCTCGTTCACCCACCTCTCCACAGGGTTTACCGCTTCGTTTAATACATTCTACACAAGCGAATTATATTCTAAAACGACAGATGAGTACCCCACGACACTGCACCAAGATGCGTTACCCAGGAACAACCCTGTCCTCATGTTCATTCGTTCTATGGCGCGTCTTCCCTTCGTCCCTTGAAACAAACGGCACCACCTCCCACTTCCACCGACTGTCGGGAAGCAAAAACTCTCGTCAAAACAAAGTTATCTTTGCCCTGTCGCTCCGCGGCTGCCGCGCAAAAAAGTGCTTTCCTCGTGGTCTGACTTTATCGCTGCTCCTACAAGCTTTTCAGAAGCAGTTTCTACGAAACGCACTTCCCCAGAGCAGGAGAGCAGACGGTGCCGGCAGGACAGACACCGCAGCCTTTGGGCGCGCTACCCAACAGCCACGCTGGAGGCTGAAGGAAAACACACATGCAATTGAAACAGATATGAAATTTTTGGAAAGCTGAGAGGCGACATGCATGCGAACCGACAAACGCCCTATTAACGGGAAACTCCGAGCGGCGCCTTGAGGTCGAGCTAGGGGACCGACCCAGAGACACAACGCGGACGATGTACCGGCTGTTGGCCACAGGTCACGAATCGTACCGCGCGATCGGCCGTCAGCTTCCCCGAAGCCGCCTTTTCCTCCCTTGCATTTTCGTCTCCACTTTGCAACGCTGGCGATTCGCCACAAAGACAACGGAAATGAACATTCGCGCCCATACTACTCGCGCGCAGCATTTCGCTTCACGACTTCAGAAATTCGACAACACCGTTTGTAAAGAACCCTCGCCGTCGCAAGCGGACAAATCTCACAGCGTAAAGTTCGTTGTTGCATCGGGAACGTCTCCCACCAACGAATGGCTTCTCCCGTCCCATCTGTGTCAAAATTCGCCTGTCCCTGGCTCCTGTGCCTCCTGTAGCGATGAGCCCTTTATCCTTGACCCCCTGTTGTCTAGTGGATATTATCCCGAGGCTCAATTGAGACTACACCGGAAAAAGCCACGAATGGACCTCCCCAAAAACACCGAGCTGCTCCGGTTTCTTTCAAGCGCGAGGCTCGACGGACCAAACTCCACCGCATGACGTTGCGTCCCCCGAACTCCTCCCTTTGGGTGTCGGTCCAGTTGCCTCAACGTGGACGTACGCCCAGCTGACACCTACGACACCAGGCAGTCTGCATCCCAAAACTGGAGTCATACTCAGTATCCTAAATACCACAAGGTCTCTGTTAGATCGACCTAAGCCTATAATATGTGAAAAAACACAGAAGGTCGTCGACGAACACTGTCCTGCGGGATAGAGCGGTCTGCATAGTCTCTCTGCGTTTGCGCCGCACTGAACTGTCCGTCAGCTTCTTCCGATCGGCCTTTCCGTTTTCTCTCACATCACTTACTGGTTGAAGTCCCGCTTCCTTGAAGATGGCGACCTCGTTTGCAGCCAGTTGTCTCTCGCCTTCTTCGAGGACTACGAACGCCCTTTTCGCCGCTCCGCTGGCGCCGAGCAACATGACCTTGTCTGCTTGCTTTTGTCCCGACAGCGTTTCTCCCCCACCTTCTTCGTCCGTCCCCACCTCGACAGTGGCCATCGGGACGGCGAAGAAGCCGGAGACAGTCGCTATAGCGATGACTCGAAGCGTGTGTGTCCCTGCCGCGAGGTGTGGGCACTTCCACTCTACAGCGTTGCCGAGCAGACGAGGCTCACAGCGCGGGAGAAACCAGAAAAACGAGGCCGATCCGCGCTTTCCCACGGTGGGGAAGTGCGAGGAAGGCGGAACGGAAGAAACAGCGTCGTCAACGACGGCGAGGGGAGACATACTCGGGTCCCGAGACGAGAGCTCTAGACCCGCAGGCAGGATGTCCCGGATCGTCACGTCCCTAGGAAAAAGGGCAGGCCAAACACCACAGAAAACGTGTGCAGACAAATACCATCAAGAAAAGACCCAAGTTGCACAGAACGGGAATTGAAAAACCTACCAGCACGCACAGGAACGCTTCACCGGACACTCATGCACTTTCGACCAAGCGACGCTCACGTATCAGCCGTGCCGCAGGAAATCTACGCGATGCTCTGTGCTTCTCTTCGGTGGCCGTTACTTCACACGTATTAACGACCCGTCACCGTCTACAGTAGATTACTGAACCCCATTTACGCTTCGGTCCAGGCCGCCTTTTCACGGAAGGATGACGTTTCAAGACGTGAAAAAGAAAGAAATGGGCAGCCAAACGAAACCAGGGGCAACTCTTGCGAGTTCCGAATGTGTGCGGTTTCTCTCGGTGACAGCTTGCCGCCCGCTGTACACGACCTCCCCACCGGGCTGTGTAATACATCTAACAGCGTAAAACTTCAGTATCCTACAACATTAAGGTTATTCCTCATCGGTGATGTGCTGGACGTCCAGCCTCTCTGTCGCCTTTCTACCTTGGAACTCGCCATCGCTTTAGTGTATCTCTGTGAAACCTGTGCATGAACTCATCTAGTACTTCCAGTCCCCAGAAAACACATGCCTGCGCCAGCAGACACTACCTGGTACCCACAGACAGGACCATAAACCGGTAGAAACGTGAAGCATGAAAGACACAAACAAACACACATCTGGCGGTTCTGGAAACAGACGTCAAACAGAGGAGCAATCCAAGAAAACGCATACACAAGAAAACAACCGGTGAGAGGAAAAACACGATGTGCACATAAACCGAGCCAGCTTCTCTATTCTCACACATCGCCAAGAGTAGAATCATGGGAGTGACGGAACCCTGGAACCTCCTGGGATCGTCTCAACCCCCGCAAAACGTGACACTGGCTACATATCTATTTGATGCGTCCACCCTGACCTCTCCCTTGGATGCGCCTCCTCTCTCAATAGAATATGGACCCGGTGGCCAAAGACCATTCAAGCGCTAAGCGAGCTGTCCACCGCGCCGTCTACAGAAGGAAAATAATGATGGACTCCAACGGTTGAACAAGGATACAGTATGCCCCTTTGTGTGCCTACCTGAGTTCGTCCTTGACTGTGACCCGAAGAGAGACACAGACGCGGTTGCCTCGGACAACGCTGGCGACGGGGGCGTTTTCGCACTGCTCAGTCGCGGAGTTGAAGGGGAGGAACTCCTTCTGGAGAAGAGCCCCCATGAAAGTCGGGAGCATGTGGGATCTGTCGGGGACAAAGTCCATGGCGATGGAGACCAGAGCGACGCCCTCGCCGTGAACGTTCACGCGAACTTTCCCGTGCCAGGTGCACTGCTCAGCGTCGTCGCTGACGGCGTCGTTTGCATGCATGAAGTTCGAAGAAACGAAGGAGACGGGTTTGAGGATCTCAGACGCGTCCAGATCCGTCCACGAGAGTTTCTTCTCTAGCACGGCGGTCTGTCGCCGCAGACTCAACTGGCCGCGCAGAACCGACAGCCAGGGCGGTTGCATCAGCCTTTTGTCGCCATCGGCCCAGGTTGACCGCTTCTCGGAGCCGAGCTCTACAGAGACGCTGAGGTCGGCGCGGTCGCTCTTCGTCGCGGTGTGCCATTGAGCGACGGCATCCATCACCAGCAGATCTTCCCAAGGATTTCGGAAGAGACCTCCCGTCCAGGGTACCATGCGGCCGAGTGGCTGCTGGCCGCTCATCCCACCGCGCGCAAGGTACAGCAGCACCTTGGAGAACACGTGGACGATAGATTCGGGGGACATGCGCTCAGAGCCGCTGGCAAAGAGCTCTGGATCGAGGGTAGAAAACACAGTGGAAGGTGCAGGCCGCTCCGCAGACGTCGCCGAGAGCAGGAAGCTAGCTATCTGAATGAGCAGCGCATGCTGCGCATCGCTTGCTGGCACAGAGCCCCCCGCGACGCGGCTGAAGTAAGCGGCGGAGTCAGGCAGGAAG